>NC_037668.1:92790010-93054105 GCF_003255815.1 Theropithecus gelada | reverse complement strand
ACTCCGTCTCAAAAAAAAAAAAAAAAAAAAAAAAATACAAAAATTAGTTGGGCGTGGTGGCACATGCCTATAGTCCCAGCTACTTGGGAGGCTGAGGCAAGAGAATTGCTTGAACCTGGGAGGTGGAGGTTGCAGTGAGCTGAGATCATGCCATGGCACACCAGCCTGGGCGACAGACTTCATCTCTCAAAAAAAAAAAAAGGCCGGGCACGGTGGCTCAAGCCTGTAATCCTAGCACTTTGGGAGGCCGAGACGGGTGGATCACGAGGTCAGGAGATCGAGACCATCCTGGCTAACACAGTGAAACCCCATCTCTACTAAAAAATACAAAAAAACACTAGCCTGGCGAGGTGGCGGGCGCCTGTAGTCCCAGCTACTCGGGAGGCTGAGGCAGGAGAATGGCGTAAACCCGGGAGGCGGAGCTTGCAGTGAGCTGAGATCCGGCCACTGCACTCCAGCCTGGGTGACAGAGCGAGACTCCGTCTCAAAAAAAAAAAAAAAAAAATTACTCAAGTGGTCATGACCAGAATATTGGCAGCAATTAGACAGTAAAGGCCATTCTCATGAGGTCTTAGACAGAAACAGAAAAGAAGGTATTAGAAACTGGAGTAAAAGTTATTCTTGTTATACAGTTGCAAAGACCTTGGCAAATTTTGTCCGTGCCCTAGGGATTTATGGAGTGCAAAACTTAAGAGCAATGAACTAGGATATGTGGTGGAAAAAATATCTAAGCAGTAAAGCTTTCAAGCTGCTGTGTAGTTACTTTAATTGCATAAAATGAGATGTGAGAGCAAAGAGACGATCAAATACAGTTGACCACTGAACCATACAGGTTTGAACTCTGAGGGCACACTTTATACGAATATTTTTTATTTTCTTTTGAAACAGGGTCTCACTCTGTCATCCAGGCTGGAGTGCAGTGATGTGACCATACCTCACTGCTGCCTCAACCTCTCAGGCTAAAGTGATCCTCCTACCTCAGCTCCCAAGTAGCTGGGATTATAGGCACATGCCACCACACACGGCTAATTTTTATAGAGATGAGGTTTTGCAATGTTGCCCAGGCTGGTCTCCTGGGCTCAAGTGATCTGCCTGCCTCAGCTTCCCAAAGTGTTGGAATTACAAACACTTTGTAATTTCCAACACAAAGTGTTGGAATTCCCAAAGTGTTGGAATTACAGGTGTGAGCCACAACATCTGGCCAAATACAGTATTTGCAGTACGCAAAACCCTTGCACATGGAGGACTGACTTTTCGTACCCATGGGTTCCACAGGGCCGACCGTGGAGGTTAAGTATGCGTAAATTTTGGTATGAGGGAGTGGTCCTGGAACCAATCCCTTCCCACACCCCTTACCCTCAGCAGATACGGAGGGATAACCATATAGTCAAAAGAGAAGCAAAACAGAAGAATTTGGAAAATTCTCGGCATGGCCATGTTCAGAGTGGAAAAGCATGTTCAAGAGGGAATATTAAGTGTGTGGTCAAACAACCTATTGCTAAAGAGATTGGCATGGCTAGAAGAAAGCCAGGTGCTATCAATCAGGACAATGGAAGAAAGACCTAAAAGGCATTTCGGAGATCTTCCAGACTGCTCCTCCCATCACAGACCCAGAGCTCTAGGAGGGTAGAATGTTTCAGGAGATGGATAGCATTCCTTGGCCTCCTCAGCCATAATTCAAACAGCTTCAGGCATGGCTCGACCTGCTCGGAAAGGGATAAGCCTTGGTGGCATCTCACAAAATGCAAGACCTACAGGTCATGGCTTCCTCCACCTAGATTTCAAAGAATGCCAGGCACTCTTTGAATGCAGAGCCACTGCAGACAACCCCCATTAGGACAAAGCCCAGTGGAACTGTGAGGTCAAGGCTTCCACAGAGTCCTCACTAGGGCAATGTCTAGTGGAGCCATGGGAGTGGGCCACTGTCAACACCCCCCAGAACTGTAAATCCACCAGTATACAACTCCAACCCATGAGAGCTGCTGAGTGGATTGAGCCCAGCAAAGCCATAGCGGGTGGGGTTTCTGAGGCCCTGGGAGCCCAACTCCCATCCCAGTGTGCCCAAGAGGCAGAATATGAAGTCAACAGAAATTATTCCCCATCTTTAAGACTTAATGTCTCCCCTGTTGGATTTTGGACTTATTGGGGACCACCTGCCCCTTCTTGCCTATTTCTTCCTTTGGAATGGGAATGTCCATCATACACCTTCCTACCAGAGCAAGTAAATAACTTGCTCTGATTGCACAGGCTCACAGCTGAAGGAAATTTGTCTCAGGATTAATTGTACTTTATAAGTCTCACCTATGTCTGATTCAGCTTGGACTTTTGAGTTGATGCTAGACCAAGTTAAGACTTTGGGGGCCAATGGGATAGAATGAATGTATTTTGTATGTGAGCAGGACATGAGTTGTTTTTGGTGGGGAGGTGGGTAGAGGCAGAATGCTAAGGTTTGAATGTCCCCTCCAAAATTCACGTTGAAATTTAATTGGCAATGTAATAGGCCAGGCGTGGTGGCTCACGCCTGTAATCCCAGTACTTTGGGAGGCCAAGGCGGGCGGCTCACAAGGTCAGGAGATCGAGACCACAGTGAAACCCCGTTTCTACTAAAAATACAAAAAAAATTAGCCGGGCTCAGTGGCGGGTGCCTGTAGTCCCAGCTACTCAGGAGGCTAAGGCAGGAGAATGGTGTGAACCCAGGAGGTGGAGCTTGCAGTGAGCCAAGATCGCGCCACTGCACTCCAGCCTAGGGGATAGAGCGAGACTCTGTCTCAAAAAAAAAAAAAAAAAAAATTTAATTGGCAATGTAATGTTATGGGAAATGGAGCCTTTAAGAGGTAATTAGGTCATAATGGCTCTGCCCTCATGAATGAGTTAATGCTCTTATCACAGAAGTGGGTTCTAGATAAAACAATGGGCTCCTAATACAAGGATAAGTTCAGCTCCCATTCCCTCTCAGAGGCATGCACTTCTTCCCCATTTGATGCCTTCTGACATGGGATGATGCAGCAAGAAGGCCCTCATCAGATGCTGACACCATGCTCTTGGACTTTCCAGCCTCTAGAACCATGAGAAATAAATTTATTTTCTTTATAAATTGCCCAGCCCAAAGTACTTTGTTGTAGCAGCAGAAAACAGACTAAGAAAAGGGCTAACTTTTGTGAGTTAAAAGTAAAGTCTAGAGAAATTAACATGCCTAGGTAAGTGTAGAGAGGGTCTTTCTTAGATGAAAGCTAAGAAACTCAAAAAGCCTGGAAGGCAATAAAAGAAAACCCTGGGGCTGTAGTACCTAACATCAGCCACAGCTCCTATCAATTCTTTCTCCTCAACCCACTCTCTTATGAATGGTGCCTCCCTTCCATCCCACTGCTATTATTGCTTAAATTCAGGCCTTTGACATCCCTTAGTCCAGTTATTCCAATGATTTTTTTTTTTTTTTTTTTTTTGAGACGGAGTCTTGCTCTGTAGCCCGGGCTGGAGTGCAGTGGCCGGATCTCAGCTCACTGCAAGCTCCGCCTCCCGGGTTTGCGCCATTCTCCTGCCTCAGCCTCCGGAGTAGCTGGGACTACAGGCGCCCGCCACCTCGCCCGGCTAGTTTTTTGTATTTTTAGTAGAGACGGGGTTTCACCGTGTTAGCCAGGATGGTCTCGATCTCCTGACCTCGTGATCCGCCCGTCTCGGCCTCCCAAAGTGCTGGGATTACAGGCTTGAGCCACCGCGCCCGGCCATTCCAATGATCTTTAGTTTGTAGTCACAACTCTCCTCCATGCCCCAGCACCTAATCTCTCCTGTGCTGCTAACAGAATAGTATTTCTGAGACAAATATGATCATATTACACCCCTACTTAACAACTCTTCAGTGCTCCCTAAAGCCAACAAAATCCAGTTCCACCACCTTTATGCAAAATCAAAGGCTATCTACCCCAGGATTTCCTCTGCCAATCTCTGCTTGCTGGCTCAGAAAAAATACTAAGACAACTCATTCCCCTTTCACCCTGTTCACATTGTCCCTCTGCTGAAAAAAAAAAAAAAAAGACCTTCCCTATCCCCACTCATCTACGTGAGGACCATCTATCTATTCATTACTTTCCACACAGTTGTTCCAACCCCTCCTCCCACCAACAGAATAATTTTCTTCTTTGTGTCCTCAGAATACCACATATATAATGATTATTTTATAGTGTCAGTAACAGTGTCTTCCTATTTACCAATAATGCTAAAATAAACCTCCTTGCATCTTTAGGCAGAAATCCAGAATGGAACTGCTGGATCAGAAAGTATATATAATGCTCATTGCTCTACAAAGGTTGCTCATTTTATACTTTCAACAACATTTGTTTCCTATACACTCAATAAAGGATTTTCCAATGTTCTATCTCTGTTAATCTGACAGGTGAAAAACAATAACTCATAATTGTATTTTGTGTGTCTTATGGGGAATGAAAGAACCTCTGTTTGAAGAGGAGTTATACTCAGGATGACTTATGGAAACAAAAGGGCTGAAGCAATAACAGAAATTTAGTGAAGGTTTGCTTCAAGTCAGTGGTTCTCATGATGGTGATCTGGAGACAGAAGAAATAAAAGGCTTCACCACAATGGGTTCCTATCATGTTGCCAAACTGCAATATTAAATAACGGACAGAAAGTTTAGAAAATGAGGCATTTTCCATTCAGTAAGAAGTTAAGAGAGTGTGCAAGACCTTAACTGACTATTCCCAGAAATTCGGTTTACCCACAGTTTCAACTCACCATCAAGGAGCCAGTGCTGGCCACGCCTATTCTCCAACTCAGACATCATTAGGCGTGTGATCACATGGTCTGGAACCAAAAGACTTCTCTCTATATACTGCTTTGCCATCTCACCAACTTCTATTAAAAAGACAAGAAAAAAAAGATTTTCAAAAAAACTTCCCAAACACAAAGCTTACCAACTCTTTTCTGACAGTTTTGCCTTCTCTCCATCCTTCCTGATATGCGAGGAAATTTCTAGGTAGTTGTAGGTATGTTTTAAGTTTTTAAAACATTCACATCAATAAGGTGGGACTGCTGCTTATTTAACACATTTATCTCCCAAAAAAGTATAAAAGCAGCTCTTTGAGATACCATAGCCCTCCCCCCACCCCCCCAGAAGAAAAGGAAGAAAGAGTGACCAGGTGTGGTGGCTCACGCCTGTAATTCCAATACTCTGGGAGGATGAGGTGGGAGGATCACTTGAGCCCAGGAGTTTGCACTTGCAGTGAGCTCAAGCTCACTGACTGCATCACTGACTGCACTACTGCATGCCAGCCTGGGCAACAGGAAAAAAAACAAAACAAAAAAGAAAGAAAGAAAAATACACAAATTGGGCAAAAAAAAAAATAAGAGTAGAAAATAAAGTCAAGAAGCAGGATGGTACATAAAAAGGCTGATAGAGAGAAGCCCTGGATACTTCCTAGAGGCAGGCCACAAATTGGGCACTGAGCCTCTCAACCGTTTGCGGTAACAAGGAACGTGATCAAGCACACAATGTACAGAAGACTAAAGGAAGGTGAGAAGCACAACCATTCCTTACAGAGACCAAAGGAAAAAAGTTCCAGTGGTCTAGCAAGAATGCCACATAATACAAACAGCAGCAGCTTTACTTCTTTTCATCAACCTCAATATCAGCACATGGCACCTTGCCGACACAGTTGTAAAAGCAACTCAGTGTTATTAGTGGAATGCCAAGTTCATAAAAGGATGTGAAGTTTTAAGAAAATGATATAAATCCTTTCAGGGGAAAACTGTTTCTATCTTCATTTAAAATATTAATTTCCTACATGTAGAAATTGTGGTTAGGTTCAGCAGAACAAACTATCAGTTTAAATCTGTACATTTCTAAGAACTAAATTTGTGTTTTATTGTTTTTTGTTGTTTGATTTTTTTAACCACAAATGAAATCCTCTGCTCTCTGGGGAACTGATAATGAATGCTTAAGAATCACATTCTCGGCTGGGCGCAGTGGCTCATGCCTGTAATCCCAACACTTTGGGAGGCCAAAGCAGTCAGATCACCTGAGGTCGGGAGTTTGAGACCAGTCTGACCAACATGGAGAATCCCTGTCTCTACTAAAAATACAAAATTAGCCGGGTGGCCGGGCGTGGTGGCTCAAGCCTGTAATCCCAGCACTTTGGGAGGCCGAGGCGGGTGGATCACGAGGTCAGGAGATCGAGACTATCCTGGCTAACATGGTGAAACCCCGTCTCTACTAAAAATACAAAAAAAAAACTAGCCGGGTGTGGTGGCGGGCGCCTGTAGTCCCAGCTACTTGGGAGGCTGAGGCGGGAGAATGGCGTGAACCCGGGAGGCGGAGCTTGCAGTGAGCTGAGATCACGCCACTGCACTCCAGCCTGGGAGACACAGCGAGACTCCGTCTCAAAAAAAAAAAAAAAAAAAAAAAAAAATTAGCCGGGTGTAGTGGTACATGCCTGTAATCCCAGCTACTCGGGAGGCTGAGACAGGAGAATCACTTGAACCCGGGAGGTGGAGGTTGCGGTAAGCCGAGATCGCGCCATTACACTCCAGCCTGGGCAACAACTCTATCTCAAAAAAAAAAAAAAGAGAGAGAGAGAGAGAGAGAATCACATTCTCAACAGACCAATTCAGTTTTTTTAAAAAACACAAAGAGCCAGGTGTGGTGGCTCATGCCTGTAATCCCAGCATTTTGGGAGGTCAAGGCAGGCGGATCACCTGAGGTCAGGAGTTCGAGACCAGCCTGGCCAACATGGTGAAATCCCATCTCTACTAAAAATACAAAAATTAGCCGAGTGTGGTAGTGGGTGCCTGTAATCCCAGCTACTTGGGAGGCTGACACAGGAGAATCGCTTGATCCAGTAGGCAGAGGTTGCAATGAGCCAAGATTGCACCACTGCACTGGGTAACAGAGCAAGACTCCATCTCAAAATAAAAAAAAAAAAATTAGTTGGGTGTGGTGGCGGACACCTGTAATCCCAGCTACTAGGGAGGCTGAGGCAGGAGAATCACTTGAACCTGGGAGACAGAGGCTGCAGTGAGCCGAGGTCGTGCCACTGCACTTCAGCCCGGGTGACAGCGAGACTCCGTCTCAAAAAAAATAAATAAGTAGGCCAGGCATGGTGGCTCACGCCTGTAATCCCAGCACTTTGGGAGGCCAAGGCGGGCGGATCATGAGGTCAGGAGATCGAGACCATCCCGGCTAACACAGTGAAACCCCATCTCTACTAAAAACACAAAGAATTAGCCATGCGTGGTGGTGAGCGCCTGTAGTCCCAGCTACTCGGGAGGCTGAGGCAGGAGAATGGCGTGAACCCAGGAGGCAGAGCTTGCAGTGAGCTGAGATTGCACCACTGCACTCCAACCTGGGCGACAGAGCAAGACTCCATCTCAAAAAAATAAAATAAAATCAGCAGAATTATATTACTAGAAAAAGGCTCAAGAATCATTTGACCCCAATTTTTTTTTTTTTTTTTTTTTTTTTTTTTTTTTGGAGTCTCACCCAGGCTGGAGTGCAGTGGCACAATCTCTGCTCACCACAACCTCTGCCTCCCGGGTTCAAGCGATTCTCCTGCCCCAGCCTCCCAAGTAGCTGGGATTATAGGTGCGCACCACCACGCCCCACTAATTTCTGTATTTTTAGTAGAGACAGGGTTTCACCATGTTGGCCAGGCTGGTCACCAATTCCTGACCTCAAGTGATCCGCCCACCTCTGCCTCCCAGAGTGCTGGGATTACCGACGTGAGTCACCATGCCTGGCCTCCCCACTTTCACCTTTAATTTAGGTAGAGCCCTTGCCTCCCCAGACTGCGTCTATACCCCCCCAACCCCAACTTAAGCACTGAAAGATGGGCTGTGAAGAGCTCCATACCTCTTGAGTACTACCAGTAGACAAGAAGCTCAAACCACAGGCCCAGTTGATGCAGACTCCCTAACATGCTGCAAGGGGCGGAACAAGAAAGACAGTCCCATTGGTGAATGTGACTAAACATGAATGTGAGCAAGCCACATTCATTCGACAAGTATTATATTTATTGACTGCACACCCCGTAACAGGTCATATTCTGGAGATGTAGCAGTGAATAAATAAAAGTTCCAGTTTAGAGATATTTAAACAGTATTACTTTAGGAGCGACAACAACCACCATTAGTTGGTTGATTAAAGCCCATTAGGCACTGGGCTTTAAGTGCTTTATGTTATTTCATTTCATTTAATCTTCATAAGATCCTCACCTTCAAATAGAAGGTAATCCCAGTATTTTTTATGACAGCTTTATTGTGATAATTCACACACTATAACATCTGCCATTTTTTTATCTAGGACTCAGCAGCTTTCAGTATATTCTCAGTGCTGGGCAACCATCACCACTCCCTAATTTCAGAACACTTTCATTACTTCAGAAAGAAACCCTGCCCCATTAGCAGTCACTCCTTCTTCTCATCTCCCTCCAGCCCCCGGCAACTACTAATCTTTCTGGTCTCTGTAGATTTGCCTACCCTGGACACTTCTTATAAATGGAATCATAGTTTTCTGTGACTGTTTTCTTTCACTTAGCATAATGTTTTCCATGTACCACATATCCATATTTCACTCCTCTTTATAGCTAAATAACATTTCATTGTATGGTTATACCACATTTTATTCATACATATAATGGATATTTGGGTTGTTTCTACTTTTTGGCTATTATGAATAACAATGCAGTGAATGTTCATATACATCGTGTGAGTGTATGTTTTCAGTTCTCTTGGGTAATACCTGGGTGGTATCTATGTTCTATGTCTAAACAATCACTATCAGAAAAGATGCATGGAGTAACTGGCAACTTGGGTGCTGTCCCACTCTGCAATAGTCACGCTAGGCCGAGAGCCCCATTCTTAGTCTCATCCACCAAACTTTAAGGTAGATAAACAATAAATATACATCTTCCAAGGTGAAAGACCAAAATGTGTATTCTGCATTGTTTTCTAGAACTCCAGATCTAATTACATAGAGGTATTTTTTCATTCACTTTCTGCCCCCTCTACTAGAAATTATCAGCTCAATGAAGGAAACGTTAAAATAGTTTGTTCAATGCCACATCCTCAGTGCTTAAAATATAGTCTGGCATATATTAGACGCCCCATAAAAATGTGTTGCATGGGCCAGGCTGATGGCTCATGCCTGTAAACCCAGCGTTTTGGGAGGCCAAGGGGGCGCGGATCACTTGCGGCCAGGAGTTTGAGACCAGCCTGGGCAACACAGTCGCCCAACTAAAAATACAAAAAAGTAGCTGCATGGTGATGCATGCCTGTAATCTCAGCTACTTGGGAGGCTAAGGCACAAGAATAGTTTGAACCCAAGAGGCAGAGGTTGCAGTGAGCTGAGACTGCACTACTGTACTACAGCCTGGGCGACAGAGTGAGACTCTGTCTCAAACAATTAAATTAAAATTTAAAAAATTTAAAAAATAAGTTGCATGAATGAACACCTGAAGATAAGAGAATTTTCTTTTACCTTGCAAAAATCAATCTGATCATCTTGGAGAGTTACCATAGAATCATTATCCCAAAATCAAATATGGCCCAACCTCACCAGATAGCAACCTTTAGAAAAGAGGTATAATACAAGCAAAGTGTGATCATGACTAGTTAAGATGGTCATATTAGGCCAGGCACAGTAGCTCATACCTGTAATCCCAGCACTTTGGGAGGCCGAGGTGGGCGGATTACCTGAGGTCAGGAGTTTGAGACTAGCCTGACCAACATGGAGAAACCCTGTCTCTACTAAAAAATATAAAAATTCACCGGCCACAGTGGCGTATGCCTGTCTGTAATCCCAGCTACTCGGGAGGCTGAGGCAGAAAAGCTTGAGTCCAAGAGGCGGAGGTTACAGTGAGCCAAGATCACACCAGCCTGGGTGACAGAGCAAGACTCCATCTCAAAAAAAAAAAAGATGGTCATATTAGGTTTCACAGCCCAGTCTCATTTCTTCAGCATTTCAAAACATGAATAGGAATAGAAGTGAACTAGTTTGGGTAGGGGAAATGAGAAGAAGGAAACAGCAACAGCAAATGTTACACAGGTGTGGGGCCATTTGGTACACCTGGAAGAACGTCTTCAAGCACTGACAGTCAAAGAAAAGCGCACCACTAAGAGATGGTGCTGGATGGGCAGGATATGGAGTGTGAACTTTGAGGAATTTTAAGTAGGTAGTTTTAGAAATGCTATTCGTAGAGCCAAGACCAACTACTGAAATTGTAGTGCCTAGTACAAATTGAAAATGTTCCTCTTGTTGGAAAATGAAGACTTTCAAGGTGACAACAGCAGAGCACTAAACTAAGCACAGGGCCTTACATGTCTACACAGGTCGCAGGCCCATGGCAATGTGACATTTGGATGTAGGTGGCATGGTAGAAGAAAAGGGGCTGCGATAATAATCCAAGCACAAGATGAAGGCCTGGACTAAATAAAGCAGAAGCAGTGGAGGAAGACCTTTATGTGCCCCTTGAGAGAGAACCTTGAGTTAATCCAACACAAGCAGTATGACCCCAAGTTTAAAATAACTCTGTGGAAGACTTCCAAAGGCATCTTACTCCAATTTACTAATTGAAAGATCTAAGTGCAGCATACTTTTGCAGCCATTCCTGCCAGCTTTGGCTCTTCTCTGAAGCAGGGCAAGCAACATGTCCTCTAACCTGAGAGAAGATCAAACTTGTCCCACATACCTCAATCTCCACCATGAAAACCCAGAAAGGGGCCGGGCGCGGTGGCTCAAGCCTGTAATCCCAGCACTTTGGGAGGCCGAGGCGGGCGGATCACGAGGTCAGGAGATCGAGACCATCCTGGCTAACATGGTGAAACCCCGTCTCTACTAAAAATACAAAAAAAACTAGCCGGGCGTGGTGGCGGGCGCCTGTAGTCCCAGCTACTCGGAGGCTGAGGCAGGAGAATGGCCTGAACCTGGGAGGCGGAGCTTGCAGTGAGCCGAGATCGCGCCACTGCACTCCAGCCTGGGTGACACAGCGCGAGACTCCGTCTCAAAAAAAAAAAAAAAAAAAAAGAAAACCCAGAAAGATCCCCAGACAAAGCAAAATGACCTTAACATATCTGCATCTGAATGAAGACCTCATGACAACAGCAAACTGCAGTAAAACATCCTGTCAGAAGACTGAGGCCCATTTCGGAAAACTGGACCTTCATCTGCCCTTGTCAGTTTGCTTGGAAGAGAAAGCAGCATCATTAAATACAGATGATAGCATGCATGGACATACCTGCTCTAATTTCTGAAGCAGTATTCCAAAGAAGGGCTGTGGACACACATACATGGTCCCACGCAGCTTCTGAATCCTGAGTGTGTTCACAAACACACACATCACACACACAAATAATTCAGAAAGCACTAGAAAGGTTTCAAATAAGTGTAATAAATACAAGGTGTCCTAAATAGGCCACTATCTTTGCCTTTTTCTTAAGTTTCACAACAAAACCAACAAATAAATCCATCATGTGTTTATGAGATTAAACAAAACACCATTAAGGTGACAAATAAAAGAATTTTTTCAGAAAGGGAAAGATGAAGTGTCAGATTACAAACATTACATATAACAAAATTATGTGTTCATATAGAGAGAAAGATAGATGGATGGTATCATCCACAATGTGAAGTATAGTAGAAGAAAATCAATGTTCCACCTATCTTACAACAATATGAATTTTGTGGCAATTCATCTTAACAACCTATTCCATTCAATCACTGCTAAATTCAAATAGATACAATCTTGGTAACCTTGGGAAATATACATTTTCAATTTCTAACTAGATCAGATAATATACAAATTTTCAGAATTTAAGACTATCTATTAAACTGTGCATTTTAAGATAATACTGCATTTAAAATTATACGATAACACAAAACTTAAGACTATCTATTAAGTTGGTCATCTCTCCAAAATTCATGCTTCCAGGATATGGAAAGACATTTTGTTAGCCTCAATTCCTACACATTAAAACGGTCCACATTTACATCAACAGACTGAAATAAATCACTGTATTCAGGGCAGCACATATGCCAAAACACTGTCAACTGCTGAAGGAGTAGGATGTTGGACTTTCATTCTGCATCATCTTAAGGCTGGTTAAAAAGAAAATACCTCTAAGTTGAAGAGCCAATAAGCAGATGACATTTCTTTAGAAAAACCATGAGAACACACACACACACACACACACACACACGGATATTTATATAGCACAAAATCACACACACACACATACACGGATATTTATATAGCACAAAATCCACTCTATAGCAACCCTAAATACTCAGGACAGTCAGCACAAACACTGCATGGACTGAATGACTCTCAAAAAGAAATAAATATTGGCGGGGCACGGTGGCTCACGCCTGTAATCCCAGCACCTTGGGAGGCCAAGGTTGGGTGGGTTGCCTGAGCTCAGGAGTTCATGACCAGACTGGCCAACATGGCAAAACCTCCAAAAATACAAAAAATTAGCTGGACGTGATGGTGTGCACCTGCAGTCCCAGCTACTCTGGAGGCTGAGGCATGAGAATCACTGGAAGCCAGGATGTGAAGGTTGCAATGAGCCAAGATAACGCCACTTCACTCTAGCTTGGGCAACAAAGCAAGACTCTGACTCAAAACAAAACAAAACAAAACAAAGGAAAGAAAAAATAAAGATCCAAAATAGAAAAGGTTGATTTTGGTCCTGAAATAGGAAGGAAAAAAAAAAAGGTACACTGTTGTATGGTTAGTTTTGTGGTTTGAATACTCTTTAAATCCACTAAATACTCATTCAGCTGATATTTATTAAGCATCTATGTTCCAGGCCCTATATCAGTCTAGCATGAGGCCTGTTCCAGAGCTTAGCACCCAATCACTGGGATTGGGTGTTAATCCACCAAAAGCTTTCAATAGCAAAAGTTTATGGAATTTTACTCTGTGTCAGGCAGAAAAATTAAACAGCCAGTAGTTAACACAATTAAGGTACAGAGGCTCTTACACTGCCAATACAGTTCTACATAAATACATTATGAAATAGGAATAGGCTGTAGGTCAGAAGCTAAATGAAAGCGTTTAGTCAAACATTGAATCTGCCAGCCAATTCACCTTTCACTACTGAAGAGATTATCTCTAAAATACTAGTCCAGGGTTACAGAAAGTCAACTAGGTTACCTTAGTTTCTTGACACTGGAGACAAAAAGATTTGTTTTAATAAAAGTGGTGATTAACACCTCAAAATAATTGACTTTAGTTAGGTAAAATCCATCAACTGGAAAGAAAGCATCTCAGGATCAAATCTCAACTACTACTGCTTTAAGCAAAGGCAAATGAGGTCTTTTTTTTTCTTTTTTTTTTTTATCTGAATGTCTTATTTCTCTCTTTGTCATATACTTTTTTTTAAATAAGTAATGCAGGCAAGGCCAGCAAAAGGACAATGACAAGTGTGCTTTGTGACTCAGGAAAGGAAAAGTCAGCCATGCAATGACCTATGAGAGAGCTACTCCTGTTTCACCCCAGATCATCACCTCGATTCCAAAGCCACTCCAATTACTCAGAACCACAGCTGAAAATTCTCTGAACACACCACTTCTCCAACAAAAATTTTCTGCAAATCTATGCACCAGGTACCACACAAGGCACTCAAGATACAAACATCGTACCCTTGAACTGAGTGTGGTAGCTCACACCAGTAATCCCAACACTTTGAGAGGCCAAGACGGGAAGATCCATTGAGGCCAGGAATTCGAGACCAACCGGGGCAACATATTAATAGCAAGACCCCATTTCAAAAAAAAATGTAAAATTAGCCAGGCATAGTGGCACACACCTGTAGTCCCAGCGACTCCGGAGACTCATGTGGGAGGATCACTTGAGCCCAGGAGTTCCAGGGTGCAGCAAGCTATGGCTGCGCCACCGCACTCCAGCCTGGGCAACAGAGAGAGGCACTCCTACCTCTAAAAAATAAAAAATTTATTGAGCAACTACTCTGTGCCAGGCTGTGGCACATTTTCCTAAGTGTCAGAGAAACCACAAAGGGAGGGGGCATCAGAAGTTATCTGTGATTGTCTTCATATTGCTTGGCCAGGTGACATCAAACAGATGACAACTTGGCCTATCAAAATAAGGTCAAGTTATAAGAATGGCTTCCTATCATTTACTGGCACAACCCAAAAATAAAAATAATAAAGGCTTAATTCTGGCCGGTCACAGTGGCTCACACCTATAATCCCAGCGCTTTGGGAGGACAAGGCAGGCGGATCACTTGAGGTCAGGAGTTTGACACCAGCCTGGCCAACAATGGCGAATCCCCGTTTCTGCTAAAAATACAAAACTTAGCTGGGCATGGTGGCACATGCTTGTAGTCCCAGCTACTTGGGAGGCTGAGGCAGGAGAATCATTTGAACTCGGGAGGCGGAGGTAGCAGTGAGCTGAGATCGCGCCATTGCACTGCAGTCTGGGCGACACAGCAAGACTGTGTCTCCAAAAAAAGGCTTAATTCTATAGCTTTTTGCCTTACGAGCCTGCCAGTTTATGTAAAAGTCTAACACAGAATTATACAATATAATGTTGAGGGCTACATGCATATACAAAAGTATATGGTAAAGCAAGAGAATAATTACAAGATGCAGGATAGTGGTGGAGGAGAGAGATGGAGAAAGGAGCTATGGGGGCTTCAAGGGTACTGATACCATTCTGTTTCTTGGGCTGGGTGGGAGATACAAAATTGTTATCCTTTGTAGCACACATATACCCACACATCTGTATTACCTTTTTGTTCTGACCGTCTGTAAAGTGAAGGCAAACTAGATACACAAGACAGAGCTGAAGGAATGTTCACAAAACAGCAAATTTCCAAGATGCCTGGCTAAGTCACCAGAAAGAGATAATTACTCAATGTTCTTTTCATTGTTCTACAGAAAATGCTGAGAGTGAAAGACCCCTGTAAACGAGCTCAAGTCCCTTGTAAGACTGCTCTACCCTGAAGTATCAGACTGCGTGTATGGGACAGAACTAGGAGAAGGCTTGCTCACCCTGGTATCATCCCTTCACCAAAATACCACTAATAACAGCAGTGCACATGTGTGCGCGCACATGCACACACACATACATACATCAAGGGGCCTGGTCAAAGATGAACTGTATAGCTTTGTGATTCTTCAAACTGCAAGTTCTTTATCTCCCCACTTGTAAGAGTATTTTGGCACTAAAGTAGTTATTTGGGGGGAAAAAAAATACAGTGAAGAAAAACTTCATTCTATAAATTATCCCTAATATCACTTTGATGAATCTCTTCCAGTAAGAAAATAAGCTTTAAAAAATAAAAAACCTTGGTTAAAAAAATAGACGTCAAAGTCCTTTAGAGGCAGAAATTACGGCAGAAACTCTTAAATTTAAGGCATTTTGGCACTTAAGTGACTCATTTTAGACATCCAGTATCCACCCTTCAATTGGTTTTTGTTCAAAGCTTGACCTTCTTTTCCTTCATACCAAAAATACAGTTTTAAATCACTCCCTGACACTTGCTATGGGTAACTATGAAGAAAACACCTCAGCCTCCTGAGTAGCTGGGACCACAGGTGCGTGCCATCATGCCCAGCTAATTTTTGTATTTTTAGTAGACATGGGGTTTCACCATGTTGCCCCGGCTGGTCTCGAACTCCTGACTTCAAGTGATCCTCCTACCTCAGCCTCCCAAAGTGGTGGGATTACAGATATGAGCCCCAGTTTTTGTATTTTTAGTAGACATGGGATTTCACCTTGTTGCCCAGGCTGGTCTCGAACTCCTGACTTCAAGTGATCCTCCTACCTCAGCCTCCCAAAGTGGTGGGATTACAGACATGAGCCCCAGCGCCAGGCCCAAAGAAAATTCTGAATCCAGTATAATTGGTCAAGTACATACTCTTCAGAGCCAGACTGCCTGAGTTCAAATCCTGGCACCAGTACTTAAAGGCTATAAGACTTCTGTCACGTATATTTTTGCCTCAGTCAAGTTTGTGCCTCAGTTTCTTCATCAATAAAACGGGAATAATATCACTCAGGGTTGTTTTGAAAGTTGTATGTGATTAACATAGTATGTATAAAGGACTTGGAATGATGCTGCTTTGCAAATTTCATTCAAGAACATGGAGATCTAAGTATTTGTTTCTATGTGCCAAGGGTTGTTCTAGACCATTTCTTTTTTGTTTTTGTTTTGGAGACAGGGTCTCACTCTGTCACTGAGGCTGAAGTGCAGTGGTGTGATCACAGCTCACTGCAGCCTTCACCTCCCAGACTCAAGCAATTCTCCCGTCTCAGCCTCCAGAGTAGCTGAGACTACAGGCACATGCCACCATGCCTGGCTAATTTTTTTTTGTAGAGATGGGGTCTCATCATGTTGCCCAGGTTGGTCTCAAACTCTTGAGTTCAAGGGATCTTCCTGCCTGGGCCTCCCAAAGTGCTGGGATTACAGGCATGAGCCACCGCACCTGGCCAATTCTAGAAAGTTTGTATACATGAACTCATCAAATGCTCACAAATATCTATGAAGTCTAGGGTATAATATTCCCTATTTCTTAGATGAGGAAACTGAAACAGAGAGATTAAGTAACTTACCCAAAGTAACTGAGTTAATATGTTATACAGCCTAGACTCAACTTCAAGCAAGTTGGCCCCAGTTCATTTTCTTAATCACTACACACTGCTTCTTAATGTTTGTGAGCACTTCCTTGAACAGAAATATTTTGCATGTTAGCGTACACCCTGCTGAAACATGACGGTAGCACCTGTATAAAAGGGATAGGTTCTTACTAAAGAACTGAGCTGATGACTGTAAGGAAATACCTGGTTCTGCTCTGTATAACCACCACTTCCTTTAGGTACTGTATCTCTAACTAACTAAAAACTTAGTTTCTATGTGGCTGCTTCCTACCAAACTATAAGCATCCTTTAAATCCATACCTTCTCACCAGTCAGCTTCCTTTCCTCTCTCCCAGACCTTCTCCCTCCCCCAATGCATCCTAGACACAACTCCGAGAGACCTTCTGAAAACACAAGGTGGCACAAGTCACTATCTTGCTGACACCACAGTGTGTTCCTTGGTTTGTAGGATGGCATGGATGAGTACTCCTTAGGATAGCATTCAAAGTCTCTCTGATCTAGCCAGAAACTACTTCTCAACCTTACCTCCCACCCTCATTTCCTTATCGCTCATCCTTTGACCCCTTGTCTGTGCCAGGCACAGAGTCAAGTGCAACTGTGGTTCCTACCCTCCCACAATCTACAGACTCGTGGAAGAAAGATAGGACAGAACACAGAGGTGGACACTCCAATCTGACCTCAGGTCCGAAAGAAGCTTACCACACTGGAGTTGGGCTTCTGAAGGGCTAGGAAAAGTTGGCTGGAAGAAACACCCTTCAGTTTGTGTGTTCCTCCAAGAAGCTTTCCCGGATCATTTTTCTCCTATCTTACCTTGAGAGTTAATCCCCACTTCTGTAATCCACCAGCACATGGGCTAAAGCTAGTCCATTCAGTGTCTGTATTACAGAGGTGTTCCCTGTGGGCACAGGCAGCCCTGTGGGCCCCCAGCTGAGTAAACACACTGTGACTATGCACACATTTCAAGATGCTCATTTCTCCAGGCAGACTCAGCTGTGTGCCTGGGAACACTTGGTGGGCAGAACCAGGGTTGGACTGCAGGCCCCGCACACCCCTTAGCCAGGTTCCCCCCGACAGGTCACGATTTGTACAATCATATGCAGTGGCCTTGTACCTTTACCTGACATTTCACTCCTCCAGTGGAGCAGACATTGTTTACAAATCCTCCAGAGCAGATTATAATCCCCTTGAGGCCAGAGGCTATCTTAACAGTCAAGCGAGAGCCACTCTACTTGAGATGAAGAAGTATCATACCTCTAAACTCTTCCACCTTCCCATCCATAGGACTCTACAAATTATTAGATGAACTTCTCACTACACCCTTTACCATATCTTACGCATTGTATCGTTCACCTCTGACAGTCACGGTCATGACTTTCAGGCAATTAAGACTCAGAAAAGCCTTCTCAACAAATGAAACATCATGTGCAGCAATGTTTTCTTTAAATGCTATCTTATAGTCTGATTCTTTGGCAAGCCTTGAACAACTGAGGAAAATTACTGAATTAAGCATTCTTTTACCTGATTAGACTACATAAGTGGACATTTGGTGCGTATTGCCCTTGGTGCTCACAACTATTGCTTCAGTCTACACAAGTTGGTGCAGAAAGATCATTACCACAGGTTGTGTTTGGATCCCAAGCCTAATTTCTTAACAAGGAAGGATCTGTTCCCACAAGTGGATGCTTGCTCCTCCTGAAGCTATCTGACATTCTTAAACACCCACAAAATGCATGAGTCAACTCTGAAAGACTTCTGAGATTAGGATACCAAAGTATTCTCTGACAGAAGCAGCAGAAAGGTTAGCATTAAGGAAATGATTTACCGTTTTTAACATATAGGTACACGGAAGTCACCTCAAGGGAGGTTGTACAAGGCTTCACCAACAAAGCCCAACTGCTTCTCTTTGAGCCATCTTTTCTGGGTGTCTGTGTGACACAGATAAACTTTACCCTAAAAGTGTCCTAATAAACCCCAAGCCAGTAGAGATTTGTAAGCTATTTCTAAAGAAGGTAACAAAGACAGGTTTACAACTTATTTAATATAATTTTTAAAAACTTTGAAATCATAAAGACTATAATCCTACTCATTTTTGTTCCTTTGGACATTAGACTAGTATGCTCGTGGCATCAAGTCACCGATCACTGGTCTCTGAGGGAAAAGAGACCTCACATGGAATACATCTGTTTTCAATACCTTTCCTTTGCCATTTAGTCTGCAATATTTAGCTCACGATAGGGGCAATTATTGTTGGTCTTCAACCAAAGGAAGTTGTAGCCAACATTACTCAAATCTGTGATCTGCACAATCGATTATTACCTAAGTCAAAAGCAGATTAATAGTAAAATGAAAAATTATTTAACCTAGATTTGAGCTCAAAAGTACAAATGCGCATCTCTTAATCACTAATTGTGAGATTAAAAATAAAAGAATTTGTAATGTGATTTATTTCCTGACATCTGCATTTTATCAAGGGACAATCCCTTTTTAAAAACATTGACACACTGGAACGGCTTCACACCGAGGCAATGGCATATATGATACCAGGAACTACTACTGCCAGGCTGGAAATCAGGAGTCCCAGCTCTTTGTTCTGCTTTCAACTCACTGCCCACAGGACTCTGAACACAGCAACGTATTTCACTTACCATGGCCTCAAGTTTCCTCATCTGCAAGAAAGAGGTAGACCGTTGGACCTCTGCAGTCTCTGCGGTGGCACTTCAATTCCCTGCATTTGGGGCCTTGTGTGAAGGGTAGAGGACTAGCCTCCCCACACTAGCTTCCCTTAAACCACAAAGGTTCCATCTCTGTGGTGAGGAGGGGACTTTACAGACTGAGAGTCTCCCGGCATTTACGGGCAGCGAAAGCAACTGATCATCATGACCATTCTAAACGTGAGGGTGGGAGTCAGGACAGGAACTCAGGCCTGAATCATCGGTTAGTGTTCTTCTTACCATTCCTTCCCTAGAACACTTCCTGAGAATAAGGGCCAATGCTTTGTGAGGCCTCTTCACTCTTTTCTCTCTAGCCAGACTGGATATTTATATTCACTTAGTCTAATTTTGTATCCAGGGTCCAGAAATGTGTTGGCAGTGGGTATGTTTCTATAATAGCCAAGATAAAAAGATGCATGGACAACAGCCATGACTTTGGGTAGGGGAGGGGCTGGCGTTACTGAAAAAGAAGGTGATCCAATCTCTAAGCACAAAGGATATCCAGCCAATTCTTTCTCCTTAGGTTTTCTCATTCCGCCAGCAAATCAATTATTATTTGATCCTTCATATTTATTCAAAGAATAAAACAGTACAGTAACCTTCTTTTAAAACTAAATAAGTCATGAAAGTAAAAGATACTGGAGCTTCATAAGCCAAAAAATTTTGGACGTCCTACGTCAAGAGTATTTTCTTGGCCCAGGATAGGAACACATGCATTCATAAACACACCATGAACATCTGGTGTAATACCACATGCGGCTTTATATAAGCAGCAGAGGAGAAAAGCAGATTGGGATGAATGCAACAGAAGTTGGGCAAGGGAGCAAATAGGAAAACGGCAAGTAATCTGAAAGATTTACCAAAATCACAGAAGAGTTTTAAACCCAGAATGTTTAACTGTCTCCTCAAGCTCATGTTCTGCAAATCTGCCTTGGTATCCACTCTAGCAGGCACTTTCAGCCCTACAGAGTAGGATTACACTGGAAATCTCAGGGGACCTCTGGATTTTCTTACTCTGTAAAAACCACAGAACAGCCTCCCTGTAACCTGAGCATAGCCCAAGTACTAGCTGCATTCAGAGGATAAGGACGAAACTCACTTTTAAAGCAACACAAATAGTAATTCCTTGCCACTGCACAAGGCCCGGAGTGTGAATCTATCCGGCTGTGCCGTGCACCTTGTTGGCTGCCTCCCTGAGCAGGATCTTGGCTGCAGCTCAGCAGAAGCAAGGCTGCTATTCTCCAGTGCCATCTGCTCACACAGGATGGATTGCTACTGCTGCCCATGAGAGTCTTCCCTCTCTCTCTCTGTAGTAACTCTGGCAATGCCCTGTTAGAGAACTACAGCAAGGGCTCCAAAAATGTGTGCTGTTCAGCAACCTCCTGAAGGGAAACGGGAACAGGGAGGGAGCTGATGCGGACACTCTTCTGACAGGACCTCCTCAGCTCTCAGCAAGGTCGAGCGGTCCACTGAGCAGGCCAACACGCAATCATCCTTCAACAGCTAGCAAGAACAACGATACCAGTGGCAACAGTAATGAAACACTTAGGAAGCACTGGACCGTGGGTTGTCAAATTAAGGTCATGACCACTATTTTGGTTGTTTAAAATAAAAAGTGTTTGGCACACAAAAAGAGAAAATATTATAAATTATTAAAATATGTTTCACGTAACTGCAGGGTTAAGCTCATTCCTACGGTGAAGCACATTAAAAATAAATATCCATAAAAATTTTAAAAGAAAAAATAAATAAGCAAATATTGGGCCAAGTCTTTTTATAATCCCTTGTGCGTATTATCTCAATTAATTCTGTCAACAACCGTATGAAGTAGTACCATTATTATGCTTGGTTTGTGGTTGAAGAAATAGAAAGTGTTTGAGTAACTTGCCTGGCTGGCTTCCCAGGCAATGTGGTTCCAAAGCCTGAACTCTTAACACGTGTCCTACAGCAAGTGGCTCCCTAGACCCTGGGTCCAAAGCCTTCCCTCACTTTCTCAAGCAATTTCTCTCACACCGTAATTCTTTGTTCAACCATCTGTCCCTGTCCCCTTGTGAACGAGAACATCTCAAGGACAGGTCTTGTTGTGCTGAGTGACTTAAACAAAGGATCAGGGAGCAAAGGATCCCATAAGTACAAAATTTTAAATTAAGTGAGTAAATGAAGAATGGAAAAAGAAAAAAGAAGGCAAATTGTAGCCAAGAAAAAAAAAAATAATAATCCCTGACACTCGAGGGTCTGTCTTTGCCAAAGGGAAATTCAGTCTCTGAATTTAAGAAAGAAAATTAAGAAAACTCAGTCTCTGAATTAAGGAAACAAGTTCCTTGCATTCTTAGAGAGACTTGGGGGAAAATAAACTTCACCTAAAAATTTGATCAGGTTGGAAAAAACCAACTAGAGTGTCAAAACATCTGCCTATGCTTTGTTCTGGGCCCTTCATTCAGGATAAACAATGTAATGAGTTTTTGGATCAATAAAGGTAAGGCTAGGGTTTATTTGGGGGATTGAGGGTGAAGAGGGAAACATTCTGGATTAGAAAGCCAAATCCTTCTGGTATTGGAGGATTGAAAGCTGAGAGACAGAAAAAGAACAGAATCTCCAGAAGGGGAAAGAGCAAGAAATCAATGAGCTGAACCTAAGCCAGGGGAGGGGCAGGCAGTGGCTGAAGGGGTGTGTGGGGAATGGCTGATAGGTTTTCAGGACACTGGTGTCTAACCGGCCATGTCAAGTTCCTTGCACCAGACTTTAATCCCCATCACCCCAAACCTTAATACAACCACCTTACCTAAGTAGTCTTTTTTTTTTTTTTTATTTTGAGACTCACTTTGTTACCCAGACTGGAGGGTAGTGGCACGATTATGCCTCACTGCATCCTCGACTTCCCGGGTTCAGGGGATCCTGCCACCCTCAGTCTCCTAAGTAGCTGGGACTGTAGGCGTGTGTCACCACGCCTGGCTAATTTTTTTTGTATTGTGTAGCAATGAGGTTCCACCATGCTGCCCAGGCTGATCTCGAACTCCTGAGCACAAGCGATCTGCCCACCTTGGCCTCCCACAGTACTGGGATTACAGGTATGAGTAGTGCTTTGGGAGAAGGAAAGAAGAAGGGTAGGGTCCAACATGGGATGAAGTCATATAGAAAGGGCAGCCTTTCCAAGGAAAGACTGAAAGGCAGAAGTGAAAAATTACAGAAGCATGCAATCTGAGGAAGAGGTGACCAAGGAGAATACCCAGTACTAGAGATGCGGTGTGGAGTGCTGTGAAGCCACTGAGTAAAGGATGAGGGCCCGAGTCTTTCTAATGTGGCAGATAAAACAGGAGACAGGGACAGCTGATCTCCTGTTAAGTGAGAAAGTTGTATGTTAACTCTGTGGTGCAAGCCAGGTGCCACAGACTGTCACCCAGGGTCACTAATATCCTCCACCATGAGAACACATCTACTCCCATATGGTGTAGCCACTACCACGCCACACACCATAATGATTCAGTACTGACAACCAAGATTTGTGGTTCAAAAATTTCTTGCTACGCTGGGCGTGGTGGCTCACGCCTGTAATCCCAGCACTTTGGGAGGCCAAGACAGGTGGCTCACTTGAAGTCAGGCGTTTGAGACCAGCCTGGCCAACATGTTGAAACCCCGTCTCTACTAAAAATGCAAAACATTAGCCAGGCATGGTGGTACATGCCTGCAATCCCAACTACCCGAGAGGCTGAGACAGGAGAATTGCTTGAACTCAGAAGGCGGAGGTTGCAGTGAGCACAGATCATGCCATTGCACCCCAGCCTGGGCAACAGAGTGAGAGTTCAAATAAATAAATAAATAAATAAATAAGCTCTTGCTGGCCAAGATGGCCCAGAAGTAGAAATAGTAATGAGGAAGAGAAGAAAGCATTGGGTTTCGTCTTGCAACTCTGGAAGTCTTACTCTACTAATTAATCTAAAAACGAGCTGATCAAATTCCCAATAGGAAACCTCAAACTCTGCCAGATTTTGCTTTCTGGTAGGACAATCTATTCCCACAGTTGTCTCTATTCCAATATGAGTTCCTGGATATCTGAGGGTGTTTCCATCATAAATCAAACTGCCTGCAGTGCATCAGGCCCTTGATTTCCATCAGTAAGTTTATTCTATACCCAAGTCTCTGCATCTTATTTGATTCCATATTGCTATTCCAAATAACACATGCATGAAATTGAATGCTCCACCAGATACACTAATTTTAGAGTCACTTTAAAATTGTCACACTTTCTCCACCACCAAATAAAAGGAGGAAAACAAAGCAGGCATATATAATTCAGCAGCTGCCACAGCTGCTCTCTAAAAACTGGTACAAAGAAGGTGACATATTTGAGACAAGAATATCCCCTCCCTTTTTTCTTTTCATTTAACACTAAACCAGAAGATACCTGCAGTCTTTAAAGATGATCAATTGGTGCAGTAGAGCTACTTCACCAAGGAATCAGTCAAAAAACAAAAGTTACGTTTTAAAAAGCGTAAAGTTTACGTTTTAAACACATTCCACTTCCCAAATATATATATATACACACACACACACACACATTATATAACATTATATATAACATACATATATTTGGGAAGTGGAATGAGTTTAAAATATATATTACATATTATACAACTATATATAAAATATATTATATATTACATAATATATAAGAATATATTTTTTATATATAGAGAGAGAGAGTTGACATGGAGTCTCTCTCTGTTGCTCAGGCTGGAGTGCAGTGGCACGATCTTGGCTCACTTTAACCTCTGCACCTGGGTTCAAGCAATTCTTATGTCTCAGTCTCCCGAGTAGCTGGGATTATAGGCATGTGCTAATTTTTTATTTTTAGTAGAGACAGGGTTTCACCACGTTGGCCAGGCTGGTCTCAAACTCCTGACCTCAAGTGATCCACCCACTTCAGCCTCCCAAAGTGCTGGGATTACAGGCACGAGCCACCATGCCCGGCCCTAAGTATATAATTAGATTCCACTTCTTTGCGACTTAAAGACATGACAATCTTCAGATAAATTTAAACCTAATAAAATCCAACGATAGCTGCTATGGTGATTATCAGTCTATTCAGCCCTATATATTTTAGGCAAAGCATCAACAACATTCGTTTTACCTGACCTTTTAAGAGCAACTATTGGCTGGGTGTGTGACTCACGCCTGTAATCCCATCACTTTGGGAGGCAGAGGCAGGCAGATCAGGAGGTCAGGAGTTTGAGACCAGCCTGGCCATTTAGTGAAACCCTGTCTCTACTGAAAAAACAAAATTAGCCGGGTGTGATGGCGGGCGCCTGTAGTCCCAGCTACCAGGGAGGCTGAGGCGGGAGAATCACTTGACCAGGGAGGTGGAGGCTGCCATGTGGAGATTGTGCCACTGCACTCCAGCCTAGGCAACAGAGGGAGACTCCGTCTCAAAAAATAATAATAATAATTTAAAAATAAATAAAATAAAAATAAATAAATAAAAAAGCAACTATTTCTGAAACACGGAATAAGTCTATATCCAAAACAAAAAAAAAGGCCTATATTTACGCCTGTAATCCCAGCACTTTGGGAGGTTGAGGCAAGCAGACTGCTTGAGTCCAGGACTTCCAGACCAGCCTGGGCAATACAGTGAGACCCTATCTGTACAAAACATAAACAAAAACAAAAACAAACCAAGCATGGTAGCATGTGCCTGTAGTCCCAGCTACTCAAGAGGCTGAAGCTGGAGGATCTCTTGAGCAAAAGGTGGAGGCAGCAGTAAGTTATGATCATGCCACTGCACTCCAGCCTGGATGGTAAAGCAAGACCTTGTTTCAAAAAAAAAAAAAAAAAGGGAAGAAGAAGAAAAGACAGACCAGTAATTAGAACAGGAATGACACCCTAACAAGGAAGATGCCTAGCCTGAAACCCTTAACAGAGGGCTGCTCTGCCTTGCATAACACTTGAACTATCAAAAACGAAGCTTTAAATAGTTGATTCTGCAAACTTTTTTGGCCTTTCACCAGTCACTAACGATGTGACAGATTTCCAAGATATAACTAAAGGCAAGAAACAGAACCAGTATTACAGGAAGATCCTATCATCATAATTTAACTTCTAGAAACACCACAGTGAGTTCCTGGCTCCTGTCACTTAGAACATCTCGCGCCGACTAACAGCAGTTCCAGCTAGAGCTCAGCCACCATCTGTGGCTGTCTTTCACAATCTCAGCCATAAAGGAAAAGCAATGTTTCAAACGTGCTGTTTGGTTTGGCTAGGCTCCTCTACGCATAAGCTAAGTGCACCTATTTTTCATTTTCTGGGATCTGAGCTCCAGCAGTGTTTGAAACATGACATTCAAAGCACCATTTAACAGAAGACAAGAAAGAATGACATCCTGTAATACCTTAAAACTGATCTTAATTATGAGATTTGGATTGGGACTCTGAGACAACCTAACAGAAAATGTCCTGGGGCTGGGGGGCGGGGGAATGGCAGGACTTTCCATGAGGCACTAAAATTCATGTCCTCTACAAAACTAACCCTAGGGTAATCACTACTAACAACAAATACCAATACACTGGCCTCACACCACCCTAGGGTGAGGGAGTGAGGGACTGTGAGCAAAGAATTGAAGAGGGGCCGCACGCACACACAAAACCGGCCAACCAATTACCAAGAAAAAATAATACTTTAATGTAATACTTTTAAACACGCCCAAAAAATCCATGATTAAAAAAACTACGGAAAGTTTAAATGCAAATAGGATCCGACCCTACATATGTCTGACAGTCTTACTTCACCCTCATCCTGACCAGGCCAGATCTGGAATTTATTTGAAATTTTGGTATGTTGTTCATTTTATCACATTAAACTATTATTTATCTTGATTGCTGAGTGTTTTTGGTGCCCCCTTAAACTCTTCACTGGAGGAGAGTGCCTCAGCTTCACTCCCCTTGCCCTGCCCAGGCCGTCAGTATGCATGAATCTGCGTCAGTATGCATGAATCTGCGTAATACTAGAAAACCCTAGAAAACCCTGTGCGCTAGCTCCACCATTACTCTCATTTACACATGAGTAAACCCAAAACACCGACTACTGTGCCGAAGGTCACAGAGCTAGCGTGGTCAAATCAGGATCTAAATCCAGAGCCTACACTCTTAAACACAACCACACTACCTCTCTGAGCTTTGCATCACCACGTCATTTGGTATAAATCAATACAGTTCTGCATTTTAGAAAATCCAGATATGTGGAAACAATCCAAATTAACTATAATTAAAGATAATTTGGGGAAATTCAGTCATGAGTTGCTCACTGCTGAACAATATCTTGCAATATTTAGGCTAAGTTTTTTTCTTTTTTTTTTTTGAGACAGGGTCTCACTCTGCCAACCAGGCTGGGGTACAGTGGCGTAATCATAGCTCACTGTATCCTTGAACTCCTGGGTTCAGGCAATCCTCCCATCTCATCCACCCTAGTAGCTGGGACTGCAGGGGTACACCACCACAGCCGGCTGTTTTTATTTTTGTAGACACAGGGTCTTGCTACATTGCCCAGGCTGGTCTCAGAAGTCCTGGCCTCAAGTGGTCCTCCCACCTCAGCCTGCCAAAGAGCTGGGATTACAGCCGTGGGCCACTATACCTGGCCTAAGCTAAGTGTTAGTTCCACCATGCTCCCAGCATTTTTGTCCTGCCATTGATTTTAGATAGCTATCTTATTCTTCAGCATAAGCCAAGGGAGAAAATCTCTGGCCAGACTCAAAGGGACAGAACTACAGATTTGAGTCCTGGAGTAGCTGGTAGGTTCTGAGACAGCCCTGGTATGCACCCTCAAATATGGTAGGTAGGCTTTTGAGACTAACTGAGCTAGAGTGTGGCCTGCAGGACAATGTTCAGAAGTACTTTCCAAATAATGTGTTTATTTAGAAAGAGAATAGAATATGGAGAGCAGGCTGGGTGTGGTGGCTGGGTGTGGTGAGTATGGTGGCTGGTACCTATAATCTCAGCACTTTGGGAGCCTAAGGGGGAGGGATCACCTGAGGCCAGGAGTTCAAGACCCACCTAGATAACACAACAGAGACCCTCATCTTTACAAAAACAAAGAATATGCAGGGCCAGGCATAGTGACTCACACCTGTAATCCCAGCACTCTGGGAGGCCGAGGCAGGTGAATCACCTGAAGTCAGGAGTTCAAGACCAGATTGATCAACATGGTAAAACCTCATCTCTACTAAAAACACAAAACTAGCTGGGCATGGTGGCACATGCTTGCAAGCCCAGCTACTTGGGAGGCTGAGGCAGGAGAATAGCTTGAACCTGGGAGGCGGAGGCTGCAGTAAGCTGAGATCACACCATTGCACTCCAGCCTGGGCAACAAGAGTAAAACTCTGTCTCAAAAAAAAAAAAAAAATGCAGAGTAACCTGCTAAAGCTACTACAGTGGTTCTACCACACTTAACCAGTTGTTAGTGGTGGCCACTGCAGTTTAAAAGGGTCATGGTGAAAGGCTGAAAAAGAATTAGAAATGATATGGGAAGAATGGTAGAGAGAACTGGGGCCATTTTCCTTGGTGGAAAAAAAGACAACTTAAGTCAGAGAAGTGCTGCCTAGCAACTATTTTCAATTATCTGAAGAGCTAGTGGATTTAATTTATGTGACAACAAAAGACTGAAGTTGGACAAATGGATGACAGTTTATGGATGACAGTTTCAAGGAGCTGGCTTTCATCTCAGTATAAGGGGAAAAAAATCTTCCAACAATTAGACCTGTCCAGCAATGAAAGAGCCTGTTTCCAGAGAAGGCGAGTTAGCTGTCAGCTGCTATAGAAGGGATCCAGCACAGAATGGCCACTTGGACAGAATGACTTAAAATCTCTTCCAATTCTAAGACATTAAGAAATGGAACAAATCATTAAAATTAACACATTCATTGTTATGCATAGTGTTTAGTCTCTAAGAACCCTAGAAAACCAAAACAGAACTCTGAGCTCCACGGAAAGGAGATCTTGCATTTTTTTCGTGCTCCAAGCTAGATCCTTGATTTTGTTTTCTAAACTAAGCCACTAAAGTAACACAAGTAAAAAAAACAAACAAACAAAAAAAAAAACTATTTCCCTTTTGGAAAAACTAAATTATATCCTGAGACAGTATTTATAGTTACCATTTAAGAAAACTGGGAAACTGTACTCATACATGCAATCAATATTTTATAGCTCTCTTGTAAACTACATTGGCTGTTCTACCACAGTCATGCAGAAGAAAAAAAACAGAAGCAGCTGAGTTCAAAAAACAAAGCAGACCAGGCAGACCAGGAGTTGAATCAGATATATCAGCAGCCCAGCACATTAAAAGGCCCTGAAAAAAAATCCATCCGATTAGACCAACAGGAAAACTTAGAAAACTGCCCCTCTTAACGATGACATAATTTGTTTCTGTTTTTGTTTTTTGAGACAGAGTCTTGCTCTGTCACCCAGGCTGGAGTGCAGTGGTCTGATCTTGGCTCCCTACAACTTCGGTTTCAGGTTCAAGTGATTTTCCTGCCTCAGCCCCCTGAGTAGCTGAGACTAAAGGCGCAAGCCACCACACCTAATTTTTGTATTTTTAGTAGAAACAGGGTTTCGCCATGTTGGCCAGGTTGGTCTCGAGCTCCTGACCAAGTGATCCGCCCACCTGGGCCTCCCAAAGTGCTAGGATTACAGGAGCCAGCCACCACACTGGCCAAGATGACACAATTTGTAAAAAGCAAGTATGGCCAGCCCCAGTGGCTCACACCTGTAATCCCAACACTGTGAGAGGCCAAGGTAGGAGAACTGCTTGAGTCCAGGAGTTCAAGACCAGCTTGGGCAACATAGTGAGACCCCGTCTTCAAAAGAACTTTAAAATTGGTGGTGTAGTGTTGAGCACCTGTAGTTTCGGCTACACGGGAGGCTGAGGTGGGAGGATTGCTGGAGTCTGGGAGGTTGAAGCTGCAGTGAGCCTTGATCACACCACTGTATTCCTTCAGCCTGGGAGATAAAGCAAGACTGTTTCAAAAAAATTTTAAAAAGCAATTATGGATTCAAGGAGTCTTCCAAAAGAGGAAGACACATAACTTTAATGCAAATATTTTTGTTTGGACAAGACTGAACACAAGAGAAGTACAAGGGAAAACAGAAGGACAGCACAACTAATAGGGGGTTTATAAACAGTGAGCAAGTGTAGCATCTGCTGGGTGGTACACACACACACGCGCACATGCGCGCACACACACACACACACACACAGCTTAAATCCCACTGGATTGTGCTAGTGCTTCCATTCAAAGCTCCACATTCACTAAGGAAGATTATAAATGAAATCAAAGCATTAGGACTCCAGAAAAGAAGGGAACAAACAATAAAGTCCCCTACTTGCCAGGCATTTCACACAGATGACCCCATCTGACCCTCAGGAATCAAGTTTAATTAACTTCCCCCCAGGAAAAGGTAGAGCCAGAGTTATGCCTGCTTCTAAAGTCCACCTATATTTTCTCTACAGCATATAGCTAACTCCCTGTGCCCACCATTTGCTGTGCCAAAGGCCACCAGATACCTCCACCTGAAACTTCTCACAGGTATGTTAAGCTCATTATCCTCTTCACGCCTGGACTGCCTGGACCACTTTCCCAGCACAGTCATTCAAGTTCACCCCTTCAAAAGGCAGCACTTGGCTCTGCCCCACCCACCATTCTCCTACAGTCCTATCAGACACTGCCATCACTACCCCCACTCCTCTCACATCCCCTTTTATCCATTACTGTTACCCTAGACCCCATCTAAACTGTTGTGGCACCATCTTAGCTGTGCTTCAGTTTCCCCCCACTACAATCCACTTCACACTCTGCTACAAAAAACAGCCACCAAAAGGAGTTTGAGGAAGGCATTCATCACCCACGAGCTACTGTGAACTCAATCTGGAATTACATGTAAGCCCCAAGGGGCATTTCCAGCTTCTTGTCTATAATTCCTCCAACTCTAGGTTTCAATGAAGGTTCCTTTATTTTTTTCCCCCAGACATGAGATCGCCCTGTGTTGCCTAGACTGGAATGCAGTGGCTATTCACAGGCAGGATCATCATGCACTACAGCCTTGAACTCCTGAGCCCAAGTAATCCTGCTGCCTCAGCCTCCCATGTAGCTGGGACTACAGGTGTGGTGTGTGTCATCTCACCTCACAAAGTTGCCTTAATTTTAATTGTCTACTCACAGACATGATCCCTACATCAAAAATACCCTGCTTTCACATGTTTCCACCTACTACTACCTGGCCCATCCTTCAAGGCTCAGTTCTAACGCCATCTTTCCCAAAGCCCTCTAATTCTTCTGTCCAGAGGTGTAACAAACAACTATTAAGCACTGTATATTAGACACCAGAGGTTTTTTAAATGAATTTAATAAAAGTTCATACAAGTAACTCTTCCCTCTACTGTTCTTTAAAAAGTGTTTTCATTCCTATTTTTATAGCACTCAATATAATTTGCTTTATAAAATAATTAATTAGGTGTATTTTTATCTTGCAAATTGTTGAAGGCAGAGACCATTTCTTACTCTGATTAACAAAATGCTTTTGGAATAGAATGATTTTACAAGTGCTTAATAAGTTTAAAGTCTACCCATTTGTCTGCCAATACTGACAGCCTCTTAACTGTTCTCCCAAGTTTCACAGTAGAACTTTCAACCCCAGTTTCCAAATAGCCTGAGTGATCTATTCAAAATGTGAGTCAGATGTCAGTCCCATGTTTAAAAACAATGGCTACACTGTGGATTAGGCAATAGTGTCTTAGCTATGACACCAAAAGCATAAGCAACAAAAGAAAAAACAGATCAACTGGACTTCATCAAAATCAAAAACTTGTGCTTTGAAGGGAGCCATCAAGAAAGTGAAACAGGATAAGAGAAAATATTTGTAAATCATGTATCTGATAAGTGACTTGTATCCAGAATATATAAAGAATTCAATAAGGAGACAAATGAGCCAATTAAAATGGGCAAAGGATTTGAATGGAACTTCTCCAAAGAAGATATGCAAATGGTCAGTAAGCATATGAAAAGAAGTTCAGCATTGTTAGTCCTCAGAGAAATACAAATCAAAGCCACAATGAAATACCACTTTACACTCAACAGGGTAGTTAAAATCGAAACAGAGAGAAAGGGAGGGAGGGAGTGAGGGGTGGTTAAAGCAAACAAAATATGACCTGAGAAGGACTCCATACTTCTGTATTTGAGTCCTTGTGAAACCGCCTTTGCAAAATTATAACTGAGGAAATTATGACAGGGAAAGAAATCAGACCTAACCGACTCCATCTTGCTTCTAACCTTTAAGCTGCCCTTGTTCATTCCTGGGTGTAGGCCAAACTAACTTTGGGAAGGAATTCAGTACATGGGTTTGACTCTGAAACAAAATTGATAACAGCCCTTTCCCGAAAAGACCCCCTTCTTGCCTGGGGACCAGCCTGCCTTTGCAAGACTAACAAATTAGCTACAAGATTAGAAATTACAGTTTAGGGGTCATGCAGCCTCTGGCTCCAAGAGTCCAAACCTCCCCAAATTGCTCCTGGGGATAACATCATTCTGTAAAATCTAAGATCAGTTCTTGAGATATTTTGGAGATCCTGTACTCAGTGGATCAGCTGACACCACCCAGACCCATAACCTGGCTCAACAAATTCTGCCATCCCACCTAGGAACAGAAGACAGCAAGAAAACCTCACTTCGACCCCCTATGATTCCATCTCCAACTGACTAATCAGCACTTCCCACTTCCCAAGCCCCACCCACCAAATTATCTTTAAAAACTCTCATCCTTGAATGCTCAGGGAGACTGATTTGAGTAATAATAAAACTCCAGTCTCCCATACAGCCAGGTCTGCGTGAATTACTCTTTCTCCACTGCAATTCCTGTCTTGATAAATCAGCTCTGTCTAGGCAGCAGGCAAGGTGAGCCCATTGGGAGGTTACACTTGCAGACAAACTGCAACATGGCTTAGGTAGATAAGACTAAAAACCTAATTTAGGAGTATGCGCCTGTAACAATAGCTGAGTCTTGGCCAATCCCAGTGACCATACTCCAACCACTCATACACTGCTGAGTGTTCTAACTGTGTTCAAATAAGGCAAACACCGAGCTGTAACCAATCCAGCCATTCTGTATCTCACTTCCAATTTCTGTAGTCATTTCTCTTTTTTTGTCTGTAAATCTTCTTCCACCATGTGGCTGTGCTGGAGTCTCTATGAATCTGCTGTGATTCTGAGGGCTGCCCGATTCGTGACTCATTCATTGCTCAATTAAACTTGGCTGAAGTTTTTGTTTTATCAGAAGGTAAAAGTTGACAATGATGAGAAGAAACTGGAACCTTCATTCATTGCTGGTGAGAAGGTAAAATGATGCAGCTGCTTTGGATAACAGTTTGGCACTTCCACAAACTATTAAACATAGAGTTACCAGATGAACCTGTATTCTATTCTTAGGTATATACCCAAGAGAAATGAACATTTACATCCACACAAAAACTTACATACAAACGTCCCATAGCAGGAAACAACCCAAGTGTCCATTAACGAATGAATGGATAAACAAAATGTGGTATACCCATTCAATAAATTATTTGACAATAAAAGTGAATAAAGTACTGATACATACTACAATATAGATACACCTTGAAAACATGCTAAGCAGCCAGACACAAAAAGTCACATATATTAACATACAACTATCCAGAATAGGCAAATCCATACAAACAAACAGAACTAGAGTAGTAATTGCCTGGGGCTGGGGCAAGAGGGAAATGGGGAGTGACTGCTAATGGGTATACAGTTTCTTTCTGGGGAAATAAAAATGTTAACGAAATTAGATAGTGGTGATGGTTTTACAACTCTGTAAAATACAGAAAAACCTCTGATTTGTACACTTTTTTATTTTTTTAGTAGAGTCAGGGTTTCACCATGTTGGCCAGGATGGTCTCAATCTCCTGATCTCATGATCCGCCCACCTCAGCCTCCCAAAGTGCTGGGATTATAGGAATGAGCCACCACACCCGGCCCTGATTTGTACACTTTTAAAGAATAAATTTTACTGTATGCAAATGTTACATTCAGTATAGCTGTTACATATAAAAAATAAATAAAAGTAACAACCTAAAAACCTTCCATGGATTCTCACCCAGTTACAATGAAGCCCAAACTCCTGGCCATGACTCAAGGCCCTACATACAGTCTCCACTTCTACCATCTCCTCCCCACTTAAAATGCTCGGGACACCAGCCTCCTCCCCGCTCCTCTCCACTTACTGAGTTCACTCCTATATTAGGCTCTTTCCACATACTGTTTCCGCCGCCTCAAATCTTTTTGTTTAAGACAGTTCTCACTCTATCGCCCAGGCTAGAGTGCGGTGGTGTGACCATAGCTCACTGCAGCCTCCACCTCCTGGGCACAAGTGATCCACCTCAGCCTCCCAGTAGCTGGGACTACAGGCCTGCACCACCACGTCCAGCTAACTTTATTTTTATTTTCCATAGAGACGGGGTCTCACTGTTACCCAGGCTGGTCTCAAACTCCTAGCCCCAAGCGATCCTTCTGCCTCAGCCTCTCAAAGTGCTGGGATTACAGGCGTGAACCACTGTGCCCCACCTGCTACCAAATCTTCACATGCCTGACTCCTACCCTTATTCAGAGCTCAGCTTAAATACTACCTCCTCAAAGAGGCCTCTAACTTCACAATCACAAGTAGTCTTCCCACTCTTTATTTTCTTTATTTTCTTCATCTTATTTTCTTTAGAGTACTTCCAGAAGATATCAGGTACAAGACATAAGGTATATGAGGTGTCTTATTTTTTCTGTCTCCTCTCCTCTCATTACAGCCTATTAAAACATTAGTTGAACTGAACCGTCATGAAAAAAATTTTCTATTCAAATGGCAACAAACAATAACTGAAATTATGAAATAGAACATCTTACAAAAGATAATGAATAACAAATTAAAGGTACCAATGGGTATAAGAATTTTAGAGAAGAAAATGACCTGTAGCTACAACAGGTGTGGAAAGGCTTCATGGAAGCAATGAGAGGAGAGATTAAAGAAGTGTGAAAGGCATTACAGGCCAAAGGTACATGTGAACAAAGCACTCCTTGCTGCCTTGTCTATGACGCCCATGCTCTACCTGCATGCATGCGCGCGCACCGCCATGCCTTCTGGGAACATAATGTAGAACTTAGAGCTCAAACCCTACACTGTCAGTACCTCAAGGACAGAGAACAAGTTCTACTTTTTTGCCAGCCTCCCCATACCTAACGCTGGGACATGTGACAAATGGGACAAATGAGTAATAAAATAACACCAAGTTCAGGCATTATTCCTGAACTCTTAACCATTATGATGAAAAGCAATTTCTACCTCCTCACAACACAAATGGCTTCTATTTTTGACCTCCTTTGGTCCTTTTTATTATGGCAGGAAGTCAGTGCTTCCTTTTTCAGGTTTTTTTTTAAAAATGTTTTAGGGACAGAACAACAATAACAAAAAGTACATCCTTCTACCCTACCCTTAAAGGGCCTTCTAAGCCTCGGCATACTTGTTCCCTGCTATCCATGGTGCTATGGTCTGAACGTGCCCCCCAGATTCACATGCTAAAACTTAATAACCAATGTGATAGTATTAAGAGGTGAGGCCTTTAAGTGGTCATGAGGGCTCCTCCCCTGTAGTGTAGTGGCTCACGCCTGTGATTCCAGCATTCTGAGAAGCTGGTGCAGGCAGATCACTTGAGGCCAGAAATTCAAGACCAGCCTGGGCAATATAGGGAGATCTCATCTCTACCAAAAATTTAAAAATTAGCCAGGTATGGTGGCACGCACCTGTAGTCCCTGCAACTCTGGAGGCTAAGACAAGAGTACTGCTTGAGCCCAGGAGTTTCAGGCTGCAGTGAGCCAATATTGCACCACTCCACTCTAGCCTGGGCAACAGAGCAAGACCTCATCTCCAAAAAAAACCACACAAAAACAATAAATTAAGCCTTGTGTCTTATAAAGAGGCTTCATCACCTTGGGAGTCTGAGGCAGGAGAACTGCTTGAGTATAGGAGCTCAAAAGCAGCCTGGCCAACAAAGTGAGAACCTGTCTCTAGTTGAAAATTTTAAAAATTAGAAAAATTAAAAATAAAATCAAAGAAGCTTAATGTGGCCTTTGGCCCTTTTCCCCTTCCATCCTTTCTGCCATGTGAGAATACAAAGTTCAAGGTGCAACCTCGGAAGCAGTCAACAGGCCTTACTAGACACCAAGCCTGCCAGCACCTTCATCTTGGAAATCCCAGCCTCCAGAACTGTGAGAAATACATTTCTGTTGTTTATAAATTACTCGATCTCAGGTATTTTGTTATAGCCGCACAAACAGACGAAGACATACTGTCTCTACATGGTATTTATAAGACAAGTATTTCACCAGTTTCTAGAGTACTCAGATGTCAGCACAACATAATGGGAAGAAGTTTAATCCTAACTATGGAGCCCCAGGTTTGAATGCTAGTTTCTCTTTAACTAGCTGTTCGACCTAGGACAAGTTACTCAACCTTTCTGAGCCACATACCTGTTTGTAAGTAAATGATATAACAACTTCTCTGGAGGTTTGTGTGTGGAAAGCTGTTTGACTTAGGGTAAGTCACTGAACTCTTTTTTTTTTTTTTTTTTGAGACAGTCTCGCTCTGTTGCCCAGGCTGGAGTGCAATGGCATGATCTTGGCTCACTGCAACCTCCGCCTCCTGGGTTCAAGCGATTCTTGTGCCTCAGCCTCTCGAGTAGCTGGGACTACAGGTGCACACCACCATGCCCAGCTAATTTTTGTATTTTTAGTAGAGATGGGGTTTCACTCTATTGGCTAGGCTGGTCTCAAATTCCTGACCTCGTGATCCGCCCGTCTCGGCCTCCCAAAGTGCTGGGATTACAGGCGTGAGCCACCACGCTCGGTCAACTTTTTTTTTCTTTTTGAGACAGGGTTTCACTCCGTTGCCCAGATTGGGGTGCAGTGGCTCAAACACAGTTCACTGTAGCCTCACTATAGACTCACTGTAGCCTTCTGGGCTCAGGCAATCCTCCCACCTCAGTCTCCCAAGTAGGTGGGACTACAGGCATGCGCCACCACACGCACTGGCTAACTCTGGTTATTTTTTGTAGAGACAGGCTTTTGCCGTGTTGCCCAGGCTGGTCTCGAACTCCTGGGCTCAAGTGATCCATCCGCCTCGGCCTCCCAAAGTGCTGGGATTACAGGCATGAGCCACTGCACCTGACCAAGTTAGTTACTCACCTTTCTGAGGCCATTTACTTATTTGTAAAGCAAATGATATAACAACAACTGCTCTGGAGAACTGTGTGGGAATTAGAGATAATATGTATTCATTAGTCAGTCCAGGGCCTGGCAGTTGCTTCGCCCACTGCAAATGTTGGTTATGACCAAGTCACAAGAATTATAAAATGCCAGGGTCACAGGTTACTGCTGCCCAGACAAAAGGTGCTGAAGATCAGAAAATAGTTGATTTCTAGCTTCTTGGAAGCTAGATGATAAACAAGAATGACTCTGCATTATTTCAGTATTATTCGTCTGGCTAAGTAAGGGATGCTTGCTGCTGGATCTGTTGTTTAACTAGTACAAAAACTCTCAGAACTTAGAGACTGTTAAAATATAACATCAACCATTTAAATTCAACTACATGAAGCTGTACAAACAAGACCTTTTGTACTATGTCTCAAAGGTCAACCTGAGAGCTTAAACATCAAATGGAGGGAGTAAAATACACAGAGTAATCCAAAAGCCTCTATTATCTACTCATGCTTTTTGAAAAAAATTGGTTTGGGCCGGGTACAGTGGCTCACACCTGTAATCCCAGCACTTTGGGAGGCCAAGGCAGGCAGATCACCTGAGGTCAGGAGTTCAAGACCAGCCTGGCGAACATGGTGAAATCCCGTCTCTACTAAAAATGCAAAAAAAAAAAAAAACTTAGCAGGTCATGGTGGCAGGACCCTGTAGTCCCAACTACTCAGAAGGCTGAGGCACAATAATCACTTGAACCCAGGAGGCAGAGATTGCAGTGAGCGAAGATCACACCACTGTACTTCAGCATGGGCAACAGAGTGAGGCTCCGTCTCAAAGAAAAAAGAAAAAATCTAGTTTGCTAAAGAAAAATACACGGTTGAGATGTCTGATCCATTGTCCATTGTGAAAGTACATCATCCAAAAAATTTACAAAATTTCCAAGTCCTTAAACCTCACAATATGTACCAATACAGATTGTTAAACAGCCAACTAGCATAATCTAATACGATTTAACAATTTACTTGGTAGATTTTGAAGGGAACAGGTAATTCAACATGCTCTTCAGAATGGGTGAATTTACAGTTAACAGTCTGAAGCCCAATTTACTAGTTTCAGGATTGTTTGCCATCCTTCAGTTCCAGAAGTTAAAAGCCGAAATTTAAATGCATATACTATAATGCCACTATGTTTATGTATATCTTAAAGGCAAACACAAGTAATGAGGGCTGGAAAGGTGATATGGGGCAGGCATGATAACCCTTTCCTTTGACAACATCATTAGAGATGGATGCGGACTAACATGATAATAGAAAAAGTAAGGCCAAGCCATAAAAGCAAGGACCTCTTGTGGACCATAAACTCCTCCAGAAGAGGAGTTTCAGGTACGCTATGACAATGACCACGCCATCTTTTTGTAGCTGTACTCATTTGTCAAAACTCAACTCGGAAATCGCCTCCCCTAAAAAGCCTTCCCAAATCTCATCTCCTCCTAAATGCTGGGTTAGCTGCCTCTTCTGTAAGCATGCACATCTTGCAGCCTCAATTAATTTTTTTTTTCCTCCAAGACAGGGTCTTGCTCTGTTGCACAGGCTGGAGTGCAGTGGCATGATCACAGATCACTTCAACCTCAGCCTCTTGGGCTCAAGTGATCCTCCTGCCTCAACGTCCTGAGTAGCTGAGACTACGGATGCGCACAACCACACCCAGCTAATTTTCTTACACTATTTTTTAGTAAAGATGAGGTCTCGCTATGTTATCCAAGCTGGTCTTGGACACTTGCTTGGTCTTTAGTAATCCTGCAGCCTCAGCCTCATGAACCACCACACCCAGCCCTACTGGGTTATTTTCTTCTTGTTTGCCTGCCTGTCTGACTGCCTGTCTCCACCAAAAAACAGCAGCTCCTTCAGGGAACAGACCTTGTTTCACCTCTTTGCATCCCACAAGCCAAGATTGCCTGGCACTCAAACATTTGTTGAAAGACACATTTGCCAGGACATTCAGTGCAGCACACTCTGTATATCGAATGACTATAAATAACCTAAATTCCAATCAACAGCGGACTGATGAAATTGTGGTTCCAGGACTCCTGTGAGTCCATGAGACCTTTTCAGGGGTCCATGAGTTCCCCTTTAATTACATGTGTATAAAACCGGATATTCTTCAAATACTTTAACCAAAACAGCATAGCACCAAAGACCGAATGAAGAACTAGATATGAGAATAAAGTTTTATTCTATTAGGCCAGAAAGATTTGCAAATGTAGGCCAGGCGCGGTGGCTCAAGCCTGTAATCCCAGCACTTTGGGAGGCAGAGACGGGCGGATCACGAGGTCAGGAGATCGAGACCATCCTGGCTAACACAGTGAAACCACGTCAGGGCGAGGTGGCGGGTGCCTGTAGTTCCAGCTACTCAGGAGGCTGAGGCAGGAGAATGGCGTAAACCCAGGAGACAGAGCTTGCAGTTAGCTGAGATCTGGCCACTGCACTCCAGCCTGGGCGACAGAGCGAGACTCCATCTCAAAAAAAAAAAAAAAAAAATTGCAAATGTGCAAAAACAACAGCACTTTTCTCATTAGATTTCATTTTGGAAAATAGTTAATTTTCACAGAAATCTGTTAACATACAGTAGATTTATTATTGTTTTTGATGAATTAATATTTTTAAATTTTCTCAATTTTCTTTTTTCTCTTTTTTTTTTTTTTTTTTTTTTTTGAGACACAGTCTCGCCCTGTGGTCCAGGCTGGAATGCAATGGTGCTATCTTGACTCACTGCAACCTCTGCCTCTTAGGTTCAGGTAATTCTCCCTCCTCAGCCTCCAGAGCAGCTGAGATTACAGGTGCGTGACACCACACCCGGCTAATTTTTGTATTTTTAGTAGAGACGGGGTTTCACCATGTTGGTCAGGCTGGTCTCAAACTCCTGACTTCGTGATCCACCTGCCTCAGCCTCCCAAAGTGCTGGGATTACAGGCATGAGCCCCCACAGCCAGCAAATTTTCTCAATTTTAATTTCAAATACATTTAACATCTATATGTATAACCCACATAAACAAAGCTTCTTTGGTTCTCAATATTTAAATGTGTGATTTCAAACTATGATATATCTGTACAATAAAAGAGAATGCAGATACCTTTTTAAAAGAATAAACTGATACATGCTGATGGAAACCAATATCTAATCTTAAGTGTAATAGAAAGAATGAATGTGTACATTAAAAAAAAAGAGGCACTACTATAATATGCTATAGATATGACACATAAATGCTATAGATATATAACAAAATCTTTGGATAAACATCCAAAAAAAGTTAAAAGCAGATGCCCCTGTGGAGAGAAACTGGGGAACCAAGAGTCAGGGACGGGTGTGAAACTTTCCATTCTATTCCTAGCATACTATTTGAAAATTTTACCATCTGCATGTACCTGTATTACATTTTCAAAATTAAAAATGGAATAACAAATTATATATGAATATCGGAATTGTACATAAGTATCTAACTCACATTAAAAAACAGTATTTAACAGAATTGGAAAATATTAGATGATACATTGTTAAAGCAAGCAATTTTCAAAACAGTAATACTATAATACAATGCAATAATAATGTAACTCAAAATGTATGTGTATGTGTGTATTCCTGAAAAAGTCTAGAAGGATATACTGTATATAAAAGTATTAGCACCATGGATGGTGGCTCAACCGCCTGTAATGCCAGCACTTTGGGAAGCCGAGGTGGGCAGATGACTTGAGGTCAGGAGTTCGAGACCAGCCTGGCCAATATGGTGAAACTCTGTCTCTACTAAAAATACAAAAAATTAAGCCAGGCATGGTGGCACGTGCCCGTAATCCCAGCTACTTGGGAGGCTGAGGCAAGAGAATCACTTGAACCCAGGAGGTGGAGGTTGCACTGAGCCAAGAGCCAAGATCGTGCCACTGTACTCTAGCCTGGGCAACAGAGCGAGACTCCATCTAAAAAAAAAAAAAAAAAGTATTAGCTATAACTTTTCCTTCCAGTTGGTAAATTACAAGTGATTGTTTTCATCTTTCTAAACTTTTGCTAACTTATACATACTATTTCTATAATCAGAAAATCAGTTTATATATGTATGAAGTATATCTATACCTAAATAAAATATTTTTCATTTTATTTTTTTATCTACTTTTTGAGACAGAGCTTGCTCTGCTGCCTAGGCTGGAGTACAGTGGTGCAATCTCAGCTCACTGCAACCTCTGCCTCCTGGATACAAGCGATTCTCCTGCCTCAGCCTCCCAAGTAGCTGGGACTATAGGCGCGCGCCACCAAGCCCAGCTAATTTTTGTATTTTAGTAGAGACAGTTTCACCATGTTGGCCAGGCTGGTCTCGAACTCCTGGCCTAACTGAAACACTTACTAAGCCAAAAAGTACACAAATAAAGTAGCACCTATAAACTACCAAGAACTTGAGTGAATATTTGTAAGCTACGTTTAAAACTCTCCCTATGTCGGCCAGGTGTGGTGGCTCAGCCTGTAATCCTAGCACTGTGGGAGGCCAAGGCAGGCGGATCACCTAGGTCAGGAGTTTGAGACCAGCCTGGCCAACATGGTGAAACCCCGTCTCTACTAAAAATACAAAAATTAGCCAGGCATGGTGGTGGGCGCCTGTAATCCCAGCTATTTGGGAGGCTGAGTCAGGAGAATTGCTTGAACCCGAGAGGCAGAGGTTGTAGTGAGCCAAAAATCGCACCATTGCACTCCAGCCTGGGCAACAAGAGCAAGACTACGTCTTTAAAAAAAAAAAAAAAAAAAAAAAAAAATTATCACTATGATTTAAGTTCTATTTTGGCCAGGAGTTTTATTCCCAGAAACCTATCCCAAAGAAAGTGTATTTGTCCAGTGATTTGTACACAATGACATTTGTAAGAGCATTATTTGTTTAAATGTTGATGTACAAATAACTATCATGGTTTTTTATTGGGTAGATGCCTTGGATAATCCCTTGAAGGAAGACTATTTAGTCCAACTTAATAAAGCTGATATCCTTCGCATACTGACAGACACACTGGCAGCACGTATTAAGGCCATATTTCTGGATCAGACCGTGCCGGTTTGAACAGACGTGACAAGAGTGAGAACCCTGGCTGAATTTTCAGGGGTGGCTCCAGTACAGCTGCTGGTGACCCATCTTGCTCTCAGGAGTGCAACGAGTTAAAAGGAAGGCGCTAGCCCACGCATGTGCTGTTCCAAAAAGATTGGTTAGCCACATTCTAGTTCATTCAACCCTATAGCACATTCACCCAGGCAGGCCCTCAGGGCAAAATCCTAGGATTCACTGTAGACTTCTTTCTCTCCATCACCTCTCACAACCAATTCATTATTCCAGTCAGCTCTGCCTTCGTACATATCTCAAACCCCTTTATTTCTCTCCTCCTTTGCCACCAACAAGTTCCAAACACAGCCCACTCTCCTCATCCATACTGGTCTCCCTTTTCCTCACCTCTCCACACAGCAGGCAAAAGATCCACTTTTAGAAAGTAAATCTTTTCACGTCATTGTCCTATGTAAAACCCTTCCTTGTCTTTCCAGTGCCCTTGGAATAAAATCTAATATTTACCAGGATCCTCCAGGCTCTACCTGATCTGGCACCTGCTCGTCTCTCTGACCTGAGCTGACCTACTTCCACATCCCTTCTGCCTGCCACGCTCCAAACATACTGCCACTTCTTTCCGTTCCTCAAACACGCTATGCTAATTCCCACCTTAGGGCCTTTGCACTTGCTGTTCCTTCTTCCTGAAACACTCTGTTCCTAATCATCACAAGCTCCATCTCTATAGTATAAGGACATTCACCTCCTGGAGAGGCCTTCCCTAAACACACAACCTAAGACAGGCGCCTTTAATTTATTAGCTTCAATTACCCTTAAGGAATTAAGGGTAATTTTTTACTTACTGCTTCCATTTCTTCTACCGTTTTAAAACAATTTTCTAAATTTTGTACAAGGCATGACTTTGATCAGAAGAAAACTACTTCTAACAAATGATCCTGGCCAAGCATGGTGGCTCACAACCTGGAATCTCAGCACTTTGGGAGGCCGAGGCGGGCAGACTGCCTGAACTAAGGGGTTCAAGACCAGCCTGGGCAACAAGTAGAAACCCTATCTCTACAAAAAAAATACAAAATTATCTGGGCATGGTGGCGCATGCCTGTAGCCCCAGCTACTTAAGGGGCTGAGGTAAGACAATCGCTTGAGCCCAGGAAGTCAAGGCCGCGGTGAGCCCTGTTCATGCCACTGCACTCTAGCCTAGGTCACAGAGTGAAACTATGCCTCAAAACAAAAGAAAAAAAATCCCACTGGAAGGATGTGCAAAGATTCACCGTGCATGTGGCTAAGGCAGACTTACTGTCACAGAATGCCTTACTCAAAAGTGTTCTTCAAATACGTGTGAAAATCCTCAAACAAAGAAACCAAAAAAGCAATAATAATAAGTGTATATGAAGTGGACTTTTGGACTGGAGAGGTCTCAAAACCAGTCAGATCCTTGCTTGACCTGTGCTACTTCCTGAGTCTCACCAAGCTATGAGGGGAAATGGAATAGAATACACTCTAGAAACCCTGTAATAAGCCAAGACTGTATGATCTATAAAAAGGATAACTATTGAAACCTGTTTTAGATACATTGTTAGACTCTGCCTCTCAAGTCTAATAAAATGTTTCTATCTTCCAGTTCTCAGAAGTTTTCCCTCTTACATAAGACACACATTTATACTTAATGAGCACCAAAAAAACCCTGAGCCCTCTGAACTAGGCCATCTTTTTCAAAAAGAGGCTCTCAGCCCATAGACTAACTTGAAATGCTAGTCCCATCAGCAAAACTCCAGCAAGAGCTGCAGTTAATATTGAGAGCAGAGGCCGGATGCGGTGGCTCACGCCTGTAATCCCAGCACTTTGGGAGGCTGACGCAGGCAGATCACGAGGTCAGGAGTTCAAGCCCAGCCTGGCCAGTATGGTGAAACCCCATCTCCACTAAAAATACAAAAATAGCCATGCGTGGTGGTGCGTGCCTGTAGTTCCAGCTACTCAGGAGGCTGAGGCAGAAGAATTGCTTGAACCTGGGAGGCGGAGGTTGCAGTGAGCCGAGATTGTGCCACTGCACTCCAGCCTGGGTGACAGAGCAAGACTCTGTCTCAAAAAAAAAAAAAAAATATATATATATATATATATTGAGAGAGAGAGAGAGAGAGAGAGCGCGAGCGCGCGTGCGCAGAAACAGGTTTGTTCCTTAACATCTTTTATCTCAATGAAGTCCAAGATGCTTCCAAACGGAGATGTGCCAGTTTTCCTGCACTTGAGATAGTAGATCCAGTATAACGTGGTTTTAAAAAATATCACTATTTCTCCAACCTTTAAAACAAGATTTGCATATCCTTTAGATATGACCCAATAAAAGAATCTATCATTAAATATCAGAATTTGATCAGAATTTATAATGGGACTCACTCAATAAAGTGCCAGTCCGTGTGTGTGTGTGTACTCATACATACATGTGCATACACATACACAGAGAAAAGCTAATATTCCTTATGACAGAGTGTAAGACCCAACTACTGACAATCTAAGAGAACTTTCCCTTCTATTTACTCTTGCAGTGTGCTAAAGAAAATCTGAGCCAAAGATATGGGGGTGACTCTTCAAAAGAGGTATCTGATAAGCCTCAGCCTATACCACTTTAGGCAGTGCAGGAAGGGCCAACGGGTGACAGCTATCATGAAGCTAATCTCAGATCCATATTAAGTACAAACTTTTACCATAAACCAGAGCTAATTAAACAAAATGGACTCCATGCTATAGGTTGCTTGACTTCTAGATTAAGATGTACTGTCTAGAATTTGTGACCCACGCCTTTAACACAAACTTGGTAAGCTCCTTTTATGCATTAGGTACTTCGCCTGATCCCTGTCCTCCAAGTTTCAGAGTGGGAAGTGTGCAATGGTAGAGACAGAAAGAACAAAAGGCCCAAGAATGGGCCAGGTGCAGTGGCTCATACCTGTAATCCCAACATTTTGGGAGACTGAGCCAAGAGTTTGAGACCAGCCAGGGCACCAAAGCAAAACCCCGTATCTATAAATAATAATAATAAAATAAAAGAGGCACAAAATTATCTTAAACAATGCTATTGTCCCCAGCACCTAGAGCACTGACACGCAAGAGTCACTCAGCAGATATCTTACTGGGTGAGAGACAGGCATTTTTACACTGCATGATATGTGACTGCAACATTAGAATCAATAAGGTATGTGCAGAGAAGGCCAGGTGCGGTGGCTCACATCTGTAATCCCAGCACTTTGGGAGGCCAAGACGGGTGGATCATCTAAGGTCCCGAGTTCGCGACCAGCCTGGCCTCAAACCTTCGTAGAGATGGTGAAACCCTATCTCTACGAAAAATACAAAAATTAGCTCGGCGTGGCGGCAGACGCCTGTAATCCCAGCTACTTGGGAGGCTGAAGCAAAAGAATCACTTCAACCCGGGAGGTGGAGGTTGCAGTGAGCCGAGATAGCGCCACTGCACTCCGGCCTGGGTGAGAGAACGAGATTCGTCTCAAAAAAAAAAAAAAATGTGCAGAGGAAAGAGATGAATTCTGCCAGAGGAGGTGAGGGAAGACTTCCAAGAAGCAATGACATCAGAATGGCCCTTTCCTGAAAGAGCAGCTTTTTACCAGGCTGCAGGAGGAGGAAAGCCATGTAGACAAGAGTGTGCCCAAATCCAGGCTGGAGCAGATGGCTGGAGCTACTTTCCAATTCAAATTCCTACACGGTTTTATTTCCTGGGTTTTTGTTGTGCTTCATCGTCTCCTCCAAACCTTCCATTATAAAGGGTACATACAGAAGGGTGGTTGTGCTTCCCACCAGGAAATTAGCTAAAAGCCAACAGCAGGTAACAGACAGAAAAATACCGTGGAATGGAATGTTTTATTTACCAGGCAGTAAGCCTATAAGATTCTCAGACCTTCTGAGAGAGAAAAATAATCCGATAACCCGAAAGTCCACTAGAAACAAGCCACTTTCAAAACAAATTGCTGTCCTTTATTTTTTTCTTTCTTTGATAAAAGTTTTTTTTTTTAATTGGCTCATGCAAAAAACTGCTTGATTCCCAACAGAAAAAAGAAAATCTAAACATTTCATAGTCACTTCTCACTCCAGGGACGAACACTGGGGAGGAAATGAAGGCATTTGAAAGAGAATGGAAACTACAATTTAGAACAGAGGAAAGTTGAAAAGAGAGAGAGAGAGAACAAGGGAAAAGAGCAAATGGAAAATTTTCAAAGCCCCTAAGAAAGTGCAGAAATAAGCCACTTCCCATCACACTCTTTAAAAATGGAAAGCGCTTTGAGTCCAGTCCCAGGATGGACAGTGTGAAGCCCTTCATTCCAGAAGGAAACAAGTCACCAAGTAAGGTACAGAGAACTATAGAATAGGCTCATAGAAGGAAACAAGTCACCTAGTCAGATGCAGAGAATTACGGAATGGGCTCATCTCTCCTCGCTGTCTTCCTTCACTGACTCCATGCTATCATGAAGAAGCCCAACCTAAACACAAAACCCTCAGGATGAGAGCCAGCCTTCCCTCTCAGGCCGCTCTCCCCTCAACCGCGTTCCAAATGCAGCATTCCAAGAATAAAATGCATTTGAATGTATCAAAATCAAAATAGGCGCACTTGAGGTAACAATACCCACAAAAGAAAACTCAAGTGCAATCTGGTACACATAATTCTTCCTTTTGAGACATGGGGGTGGGGGAAGAGTTTTCCTGTAAAAGCCCGCTTTTTCAACCTGCTTAAGAGGTCGGGAATAAAACTCTGCAGATACTTAATTCCTTGCTTTAAAGCTTTCATTTTGTTTTCCGGTACTGTCCTCCACCTTCCTTTTCAAACCACTCTGTGCTTCTGAAATGTAGATCCCCGGATAATTAGTCCATGATGGGCAATAACCACCCTGGACACCCTTGAGAATTGCAGCGACAGTAAAGGACCCCCGCTGGGAAGAACAACTTTTCATAAAGGAGTTGCTAATTACCAGTATCTCCATCCCAAAAGGGTTAAGAGCCTCGCAGCAGCACAACCGCTACCTCTCGCCCTTTAACGCCAATTCTTTTGGAACTGGTGTGAACGTGGAGTGGGAGGAGAGGGGGAAAGGGACGCACTCAACACCGTCAGACTAAGAAATCAGGCGGTCTATATCCCCAAGTTCACCACGCCGGCCAAAGGAGGCATCTCAAGCCAAGGGAGGCAGCTCAAGAAGCCATTTCCAGGAAAGCTGCATTCAAAATGTAATTTATCAGAACAAGTCTCCTCCGAGTCTCCTGACGGCCAGGCCCGGCGGCTTCGGGAAGAGGGGGAGTTGCTGGGAAGAGTTTACCTTAGAAGGCGACAGCGAACAGACAGGCCTTTCAAAGCCACCCAGGGCTCTGCCCCGAGCCCCGAGGCTGCGTGGAGGGGATGGAGAGGCGCAAGGTTGCTAGCCCGCCGGCGCCACAGGTTCCCCGGCGCGCAGCCCCGCCCGACTGCCACAGGTGGGCGGCGCTCCGCCTCTGGGCTGCCGCGGGAGGGGGCGTGCGGCTCTCTAGGGACTCGCGGGAGGGGGCCAGGGCTAAGGGGTAGGGGGGCGGCTCTGCCTTAAAGAGGGCAGCGTGAGAGGGAAGCTCCGGGTTTTCCCTGCCTAATTTTCGTTCCCTCGCCCGGGTGGTTCGGGCTTTTCCTCGCGGCAGGAGGAGCGGTGGAGTCAAGAGCCGCGGGCACCTCCCACCGGCCGCCCCTGGAGCCTCGGCCTCCTCCCGGGCGCGGTTAAGCCGCGCGGCCGCCAGCTGCATGCGCCCCGGCACGTACGAGCCTGCACGACCACACGCGGGCGGGGGAAGGGCGCCGCGATCCGGGAGCCCCAGTCCCTCCAGGGCCTCACCCCAGCCCAACGCGGCTCGCCCCCAGCCCTCGTCCCCGCAGCCCCTCACCGGTGTTGGCCTTGATGTTCTCCCGCAAGAAGTGGCCGCTGGAGAGATGCTGGAGGCCAAAGTTCTGGGCGATCCTCTGGCACACGGTGCCCTTGCCCGAGCCGGGCGGCCCGAGGATGACCGCGCGCAGGAGTTTGGAAGCCATTGCCTTCGCGAGGAGGGGGGCGGCCAAACGCGCAGCCCCGACCGCGGCCCCGGAGGGAGCCCCGGGAACTTTGTTTCTCGGCCCCCTACCTCTGGCACCCTCAGCTCGCACTGGGACTCGCCGACCGCCCCTACAGGGGGAAGGAGAGACTTTTTAAGACAACCCCTCCCCTCAGCCCAGCGCCGGGACCAACTCGCAGGCGGAGTGAGCGCCACGCTACACCTCCCCGCCCTCCTCCACCTCCTCGCCCTCCTCCACCTCCTCGCCCTCCTCCACCTCCTCGCCCCCACGCAGAGCTGCTCGAGCGCGCCGTGCCCCGCCCTGCCGACTCGGCCTCCAGGGGTCAGAGGTCGGCGCGACCAGTCCCACTTTCATCCTTTCCTGCAGCTCGCTCCCCACGCCGCGTCCGAGAAGGGGGCCGGGCGGCCGGGCATCCCCAAGCCAGTCTCCGCCAAGCCGGGGAAGCTGGCACAAGGGGGTGACTCAAAGCCAGCCCCCGCCGCCCCACGCACCGAGAGGCCTAGGGGCTGAGCCCCTGCCGGGTCCTCGCACGTGGGAAACGTGTGGTCGGCGTCTCGCCCCCTCCTCGGCGGCTGTCACATCCCCCGGCGTCTCAGCTGCCGCCGCTGCCCACCGCCCGCGCGCGCTCGGAGGGGTCCACCTCCGCCCGGGGTTGGCGGACGCGCTCCCCGGCCGTGGGGCGCGCGACGAGCCCGAGCCCCGCGCCTTGCCACCAAAAGCAATCAAATAAACACACACCTTGGCTGGAGGCAGCACTCCGAGAGGCTTCCAGCCCGGTTCCTGCAGGGCGGCGCCGTCTCCGCCCGCCCAGTCGCGGAGCCCGGGCCGGCCGCGCGGGACTGGCGCCTTACGTAAGCCCGGGAGACCGGCTCCGCGCGAGCCGCTAGCCACCGCCCCCTCCCCTCCCCTCCCCTCCCCTCCACTCCCACCCAGCCTGCCTGGCCCACGTGCTCCCCGCGACCCAGCGAGGGCTGCGGGGGCGAAGCGAAGTGCAGACCACGCGCGGTAAAGAAACCCCTTTTCTTCTTTCGCGGTCGCCTGGGTACCGCGGTCTCCTGCAAGGGAAGGGAAAAATACAACTTGATGAGCGCCTACTGTGCGCCAAGTTTGCGGCTAGGTGATTTCATTGTGTTTACAGCCGAGGAATGGAATGTGACCATCCATTCATTGATTCATTCCGCAAATGTTTGTTGAGTGCCTACTGTGTGCCGGAAACTATTCTAGGCGCTTGGGATCTAGCCGTGAACAACAGGAATCCTGCGGTCAAGAAATTGCGTCCTAGCGGGAGGCTGGAACCCAAGACTGACCGACTCCAAAGTCTAGGCGCCTTGGGGAACAGGGAAGAAGGGGATGTCACTCACCTGTGCTCAGGACCTTCTTGGTAAATGATTCCAGGACTTCCATGCGCATTATGTTGGTGCTGCACCTATAACTCACCAAGTCCAAATGGAGTCTGTCTTCCCCCACCCACCTTCCCCTGCATATCCCAATTCCCGTTCTGTTAGATCTGTGCCCACCTTACACACAATTTCCCACCCCAACTAGTGGGATAACTGCCCATAAGACTCCAGTTTCTGTGCCATTCCATTTTCCGTGCAGTTGCCAGGAATGTTGCTAAAGTGAAAAATCAATTTTTATTATTTCCCGGCCTCAGATACTGTCTTCCCCTCAGGATAAAGTGAAAAATCTTCAGCAGGGGCGCAGAGATACCTTCCGTACACCTTTGCCTTCTGCAGGCCCCCTCCTCTGCCTTCCTTCCACAGGCCACCTGCCTTTCAGGAAATCCATTGCAGAGTTCCCAGCGCCAATACCCAGGGCTCAGAGAAGGTGAGGGACACAAGTAGTAGGATGGTGTGGAGAAGAACCACCTCTCAGTTTCTGACTGCTCTTTGTTTGGGGTTGGTGGAGGGCAGGGCCTGGCATAGTTTCCTGACACCCAGCGCCTCTCCCCACTGCTTACTCCACGCACAAAATTGGCCAGACAGCACACCCAGGCCACCAACCCCAGACCAGCGTTTGTTCCATAGACTGATCTCCCGCTAAAATGTCTCAGTGTGGCCGGGCGCGGTGGCTCACACCTGTAATCCCAGCACTTTGGGAGGCCGAGGCAGACGATCACTTGAGGCCAGGAGTATGAGACCAGCCTAACATGGTGAAACCCCATGTATACTAAAAACACAATGATTAGCCAGGTGTGGTGGTGCATGCCTGTAATCCCAGCTACTCCAGAGGCTGAGGCAAGAGAAACGCTTGAACGTGGGAGGTGGAGGTTGCAGTGAGCTGAGATCGCGCCACTGCACTCCAGCCTGGGCGACAGGGCGAGAGTCTGTCCCATATAAATGATCAATAAATAAATCTCAGTATGCTGTAGACCTGATACTGAGCCCCTTCAAACTTTCATCTGGGAACAAAGTGGGAGAAGAACTTGGGGGTTTGGGGGTAGGGGCATATGATGTATAATATGTAGCAGATACTTCTTCGGAGTGGCTCTCAGAAGTGACCATGCATCAGAATCACCTGGAAAGCATGTTGAAACATGTTGCTGAGCTCCACCTGCACAGTGCCACGCGCGTCCGTGTGAAGAGACCACCAAACGGGCTTTGTGTGAGCAACAAGGCTGTTTATTTCACCTGGGTGCAGGCAGGCTGACTCTGAAAAGAGAGTCAGCAAAGGATGGTGGATTATTGTTAGTTCTTACAGGTTTTGGGGTACGCGGTGGAGTTAGGAGCAATGTTTTGCGGGCAGGGGTGGATCTCACAAAGTACATTCTCAAGGGTGGGGAGAATTACAAAGTACATTGATCAGTTAGGGTGGGGCAGAAACAAATCACAATGGTGGAATGTCATCAGTTAAAGCTATTTTCACTTCTTTTGTGGATCTTCAGTTGCTTCAGGCCATCTGGATGTATACGTGCAGGTCACAGGGGATATGATGGCTTAGCTTGGGCTAGAGGCCTGACACAGAATCTGATTCAGTGGACTGAAGGTGGGCATTTCCATCAAGTTCTCAGGTGATGCTGAGGTTCCTGATCTGGAGACCACACCTTGAAAACCACTGCCATAGTGAACAAAGCATTGAGACACAAGATGTGTGGTGTCGTGATTCCTCTGCCAATGTATGACCTTTGACCCTTAACCTCTTTACTTTGTAAAATGAGGAGGTTGGATTTAGTACATCCTGAAGATCCCTTCCTATCTATCAATAATTGTAACTTTCCACAGGAAATATGACTTTTAGTGCACACAGACTAGCTATACTATAGCCCTACCTTACCCTACCACCTAGATCTTTTGTCTACTTTTGAAATGTCTTTACCAACATCACCTTATAGTGTCATGGAACAGTGCTAGCCACTCACATGATTCTAGGACTTTATGCTTTTAGGAATATAAATTATGAAACAAAGAGTTGTGACACACATTAGAGAAACCAAGTCAAGATTGGAACCTTGCATTTCACAAAAGAGCCCTCAACGGACCATCCCAGTGCAAGGCCATCTCAAGGTCCCTCAGCTCAGCTGCTGCTGACTTGGAAGTGAAGCAGAAGATGAAGAAACAGACTTTGGAGTCCAACACACCTGAGATCAAATTGCAACAGCACCATTCACTAGCTGCAAATTTCATGATCTCTGTGAGCCTTAGTTTATCTGTAAAAGGAAAATAATACCTCAAAGTCTTGTGATGAAACTTAAATGAGATCATGTATATAAAGGACTCAGCACAGGGCTGGGCATACATTAAGTATTCAGTCGTAAACATCATCACCACCAGTATTAATCATGGGTCAATTATTTAGCCTTTCTAAACCCAGTTACTGAATTGTGAGAAATGAACGAGATAATGCAACAAAGCACCTAGTCAGTTCCCTGGTGCTTGAAAGATACTCAGTAAGTGATAGCCATTCTTATCATATACATACACTCAGGTAATTAACTTCTTCGTATTTCCTTTGTCTAGGGTTTTTAACCCATTTGTAATACTTACCACAGTCTTTGAATTATTACACAACTATTTATGTTTTTGTCTCCCCTCTCACACTTTAAAATCTGAGGTTTCTATACTCAAACATATACACTTTGTAATAATCCGTTCATGTTGGCAAGTCTCTATCCCTCAGAGCACACTCAACATCATGCAGCATTGCCTGCCTGGGACGATAGTACAAAGTTTACATTTGATGACACTTTTAAATATTCCTTCATCAGATTCTTACAAGCTGCAAAGAGGTGGCACAGAGATTCTTATTCCTGTTTTTACAGATGAGAAAATGAAGGATTTGAGAGCTTAGGCAATCTGCCTAAGGTAACAGAGCTAGCTGGTGAGGCAGCCGGGCCTCAAATCAGATTTCCTCATTCTGAGCACAGTGCTCTTGTTCTTCTAAACTTCAGTCATTTCCACCTATTTTTACAGTTTTGCCATAACCTTGTACCACCTTGGCTGTTATTTGCTTATCATGTTTTTTTTCTGTTTTTTGTTTTTTGTTTTTTTTATTGACTCAGTATGTTTAAATAATTGATTTGAGGCTGAGTGCAGTGGCTGACCCCGGCACTTTGAGAGGCCAAGGTGGACGGAGGTCCGGAGTTTAAAACCAGCCTGGCCAACATAGTGAAACCCCGTCTTTCCTAAAAATACAAAAATTAGCTGGGTGTGGTGGTGCACGCCTGTAATCCCAGCTACTCAGGAGGCTGAGGCAAGAGAATCCCTTGAACCCAAGAGATGGGGGTTGCAGTGAGCCAAGATCTCACCACTGCACTCTAGCCTGGAACAAAGTGAGACTCTGTCTCAAAAAAAACAAATAAATAAATAAATAAGTAAATAAATTTATTTGAAAAAGAAATTGTATATAATAATAACTTACTAACCATAGGTAAAAGGATACACTGAAATAAATACAAGAAAAACCAAATAAGGTACCAAATACCAGCTGGAATCTACCACCTGTTGATTTTCTGAGCTTAATCTTTGTCTTAAAAAAAAACAACAAAAACAAAAAACAAAAAAAATCACAGAGTCAAGCAGGGTGGGATGAAGGTTGGAGAGTTTGTTTACCAAGTGTTAAAAGCTGTTTAAGACATACAGCATCTAAATGAGACTCTCTGCTTAACTGAAATCACATGGCTCAAAATAAGACAGGGAGTACTTTCTAATATTCAGTTTAATTTTTTTTTTTTTTATACGGAGTCTTGCTCTGTCACTCAGGGTGGAGTGCAGTGGGTTGATTTTGGCTCACTGCAGTGTCTGCCCCCCAGGCTCAAGCAGTCCTCCCACCTCAGCCTCCCGAGTACCTGGGACTACAGGCATGCACCACCACACCCAGAAATTTTTTTTTTTTTTGTATTTTTAGGAGAGACGGGGGTCTTGCCATGTTGCCCAGGCTGGCCTGGAACTCCTAATTGCAAGCTACTCCACCAGTCTCAGACTCCCAAAGTGCTGGGATTAGAGGTATGAGCCACCATGCTGGGCCTCAGACCACGTACCACTTTGAATCATTTATAGTACCACATCAAATTATCTCCTCCACTATTGGTAATACATTGCACATAATCTAATGTACCTCAAAGTATATCTTTGAAACTTTTTTTTTTTGAGGCGGAGTCTGGCTGTCTTGCCCAGGCTGGAGTGCAGTGGCCGGATCTCAGCTCACTGCAAGCTCCGCCTCCTGGGTTCACGCCATTCTCCTGCCTCAGCCTCCCCAGTAGCTGGGACTACAGGGGCCCGCCACCTCACCTGGCTAGTTTTTTGTATTTTTTAGTAGAGACGGGGTTTCACTGTGTTAGCCAGGATGGTCTCGATCTCCTGACCTCGTGATCCACCCGTCTCGGCCGGCCATATCTTTGAAACTTAATATGGGCTGGGCGCGGTGGCTCACGCCTGTAATCCCAGCACTTTGGGAGGCCGAGGTGGGCGGATCACGAGGTCAGGAGATCGAGACCATCCTGGCTAACACAGGTGAAACCCTGTCTCTACTAAAAATACAAAAAAAAAATTAGTCGAGCGTGGTGGCGAGCGCCTGTAGTCCCAGCTACTCAGGAAGGCTGAGGCAGGAGAATGGCGTGAACCCCGGAGGTGGAGTTGCAGTGAGCCGAGACGGAGCCCCTGCACTCCAGCCTGGGCAACAGAGCAAGACTCCGTCTCAAAAAAAAAAAAAACAAAAAACAAAAAAAAAAAAACTTAATATGACTAACCAGATTTTTGTAATGCTATGATTAAGAATATCACCTAAACAACAGTTCACAGGCACGACACTGACCTCACCTCTAAATTCAAACCCCCATTGTTCCAGCTACCACATCTCTCCATCATTGTCATGTATCATAATTTCATGTTTATTTCTGTTGCATTTGATGAAGACTGTATGCTCCTTTAACATAGTGGCTTTATCTTTTTTTCTTTTTTTTTTTTTTTTCAGATGGAGTCTCGCTCTGTCACCCTGGCTGGAATGCAGTGGCGTGATCTCGGCTCACTGCAAGCTCCGCCTCCCGGGTTCCTGCCATTCTCCTGCCTCAGCCTCCCAAGTAGCTGGGACTACAGGCACCTGCCACCGCACCCGGCTAATTTTTTGTATTTTTAGTAAAGACGGGGTTTCACCGTGGTCTCGATCTCCTGACCTTGTGATCTGCCCGCCTCGGCCTCCCAAAGTGCTGGGATTACAGGCGTGAGCCACCGCGCCCGGCCTCGGCTTTATCTTTTTTACCATGGTTTCCACACAGCTTAGTAAAAATGCAGCACATGGAGAATATCAAGCAAACACTGTTAAAAGACGGACTGCTGCATGAATGAGTGGATAGAGTTATGTCTCTCTTTGCCTCCTGTGAAGCTTCTCTGGAAAGACAACAGAAAGGCTAATGGCTCATACGTGCAGAGATTCAGAAAAGAAAATAATGGAAAATAATGGGAAGGAGTAGTAAGATATCTGTCCCAGCATGTGCTGTTCCTTTCTCTCTGTAGGCACTCAATAAATACTCAAAAAGCCAAAAGATTGTGTTGAAAGAAGAATACATGGTGTATAAGGGACTAACATGGTATTATTTGTGACCTAATACATTCTTTTTTTTTTTTTTTTTTGAGGCAGAGTCTTGCTCTGTTGCCCAGGCTAGAGTGCAGTGGCATGATCTCGGCTCACTGCAAACTCCACCTCCTGGGTTCAAGCAATTCTCCTGCCTCAGCCTCCCGAGTAACTGGGATTACAGGTGCCTGCCACCGCGCCCAGCTAAATTTTGTATTTTGTAGTAGAGACGGGGTTTCACCATCTTGGCCAGGTTGGTCTTGAACTCCTGACCTCATGATCCACCTGCCTTGGCCTCCCAAAGTGCTGGGATTACAGGCATGAGCCACTGTGCCCGGCCGACCTAATACATTCTTACAAGTGAAATAATCATCTTAGCCCCAATTTTACCAGCCCACGTGGTTATTAATGTGGGGAAAAGAAAGATCAGACTGCTATTGTGTCTATATAGAAAGAAGTAGACACAAGAGACTCCATTTTATTCTGTATTTGAGATGCTGTTAATCTGTGACCCTACCCCAACCTTGTCCTTGCTAGAGACATGTGCTGTGGTGACTCAAGGTTTAAAGGATTTTGGGCTGTGCAGGGTGTGCTTTGTTAAACAAGTGCCTGAAGGCAGTATACTTTTGAAAAGTCATCACCATTCTCTTCATCTCAAGTACCCAGGGACACATACACTGCCAAAGGTCGCAGGGACCTCTGCCTAGGAAAGCTAGGTATTGTCCAAGGTTTCTCCCCATGTGATAGTCTGAAATATGGCCTCATGGGAAGGGAAAGACCTGATCGTCCCCCAGCCTGACACCTGTGAAGGGTCTGTGCTGAGGAGGACTAGTATAAGAGGAAAGAAGGCCTCTTGGCAGTTGAGATAGAGAAAAGCATCTGTCTCCTGCCCGTCCCTGGGCAATGGAACATCTCGGTATAAAACCCGATTGTATGTCCTGTTTACTGAGAAAGGAGAAAACCGCCTTAGGGCTGAAGGTGGGACATGCTAGCGGCAATGCTGCTCTTTATGCACTAAAAAGGTTTATGGAGATGTTTGCATATGCATATCAAGGCACAGCACTTTTCCTTAAACTTATTCATGTCACAGAGATCTTTATTCATATGTCTTACTGCTGACCTCCCTATGATGATCCTATGATCCTGCCACTTCCCTTTTTCTAAGATGGTAAAGATAATGATCAATAAATACTGAGGGAACTCAGAGACCAGTGCCGGCGTGGGTCCTCTGTATGCTGAGCGCCGGTCCCCTGGGCCCACGTTTTCTTTCCCTATACTTTGTCCCTGTGTCTCATTTCTTTTCTCAAGTCTCTCGTTCCACCTAACGAGAAACGCCCACAGGTGTGGAGGGGCAGGCCACCCCTTCAATTAACCTGTAACATCTTAACAGGGTTTGAAAAGGCAGCAGCACTTATTTTACAACCCTGCCCTCTCAGATAAAAAGAAAAGAAAAAAGCTCCCAAGCTGTTACAAAAAGAAAACTAGAAGGAAAGAAATCAACATTCTTACCTGGGATGGCCCACTATTCTCCATGAGCAACAGAGTTTACAAATCATTCCTAGAATAACAGTATATGATAGAGGCAGGCTCTCAGGGAGATGTGGAACTCCCACCCTTGGTCTCTTCACCTTGAAACACTAGAAAGCAGTTTAACAATCTCTTATTCTCTTCCCCCAAACAATGATACAATGATGATGTCTTGCTCAAAACTTTGCTCCGATTTGTACATCTGGTAATGGGGATGGACAGGACTGTGTCATTCACATTCTTCACTCCCATCTTCCCAACCACAATCAATAGCAGAATTCCCTCTACAAGCTGCCTTGGGATTTGTAGGCATGCCTGGAGATCAGATGTGTTTGGGCGTGTCTTTCCTCTGTGCAAAGTTAACTGCCAGAGGAAGTACAGCTTTCTTCCTGCTCCAGCTGGATGAAGGGGCTGAAACTGAATACTGAGTTTATTCTGTCCAAGCCTAGCTCCTCAAGGCTGGGTAAGGAAAGGGGATCCCACTTAGGAGAGACTTCTAAGTTTGGGCTTCTGTTAAGAGCAGAAGATGATAATTAGCATGTATTGAGTAATTACTATGTGCCAGGGAAATTATAAGATATAGGTAAATAAATAGAGATATAATAATTTAAAAAAAAATTTTTTTTGAGATGGAGTCTCCCTGTGTTACCCAGGCTGAAGTGCAGTGGCGTGATCTCGGCTTACTGCAACCTCCGCTTCCCAGGTTCAAGCACTTCTCCTGTCTCAGCCTCCCAAGTAGCAGGGAATACAGGCACCTGCCACCACACCCGGCCAATTTTTGTATTTTTATTTTATTTATTTACTTATATTTGAGACAGAGCCTTGCTCTGTCGCCCTGTCTGGAGTGCAGTGGCGTGATCTCGGCTCACTGCAACCTCCACCTCCTGGGTTTAAGCAATTCTCCTGTCTCAGCCTCCCAAGTAGCTGGGATTACAGGCTCCTGCCATCATGCCTGGCTAATTTTTTGTATCTGTTTTAGAGATGGGGTTGCACCATGTTGGCCAGACTGGTCTCGAATTCCTGACCTCAAATGATCCACCTGCCTCCGCATTCCAAAGTGCAGGGATTACAGGCGTAAGTCACCGAGCCAGGCCTAATTTTTGTATTTTTGGTAGAGATGGGGTTTCACCATATTTGTCAGGCTGGTCTCGAATTCCTGACCTCAGGTGATCCACCCACCTTGACCTCCCAAAGTGTTGGGATTACAGGTGTGAGCCACTGCACCCCGCTTAATTATGAAAATATTTAGAGATTATTTTTATTTTATTATTTTTGTTATTTTATTTTATTTTATTTTTGAGATGGAGTCTCGCTCTGTCACCCAGGCTGGAGTGCAGTGGCGAGATCTCAGCTCACTGCAAGCTCCGCCTCCCGGGTCCCATTCTCCTGCCTCAGCCTCCTGAGTAGCTGGGACTACAGGCGCCTGCCACCTTGCCCGGCTAGTTTTTTGTATTTTTTAGTAGAGACGGGGTTTCACTGTGTTAGCCAGGATGGTCTTGATCTCCTGACCTCGTGATCCACCCGTGTCGGCCTCCCAAAGTGCTGGGACTGCAGGCTTGAGCCACCGCGCCCAGCCTAGAGATTATTTTTAAATGTTACTCTAGGAGCCAAGGGAAATACTTCTTTGCTCTCCTAAGGTTCCCTGAAATATCAATTCACAAAAGACGAATTAATTGGAGATAAAGCATACACATTTTATTAACGTGTAATCACACAGTGATTACCTACTCTCCCAGTAGGGTTCAGAAAGTTATATATCATCTTAGCAAAACAGATTATGGTGGAAAAATAGATTTTTGGAGGGGAGAAGAGGAAAAATGAATAGATCAGCGAATGGGAACAGAGATTAACTTGTAAATCATTCTCTTTGGAATTTGAATGAAAGAGGCAGAAACGTTGCTTCGTGAAAGGGTCTATTCAGCTGTGGTTACATTTTTGGTCTTAAAAGGAGGAGAATTAAAAACAATTGCTCTTGGTAGGTCTGGATCTTAGGCAGATAAAGGAACTTCAACTTCATCCTGTGCTTTGGGAGAGACGGTGGAGGTGGGAGGTCAGAGAGATCTTGAGGCTTCTTCAATTCAGCAAGTCAAAGCCCCATATTTTGGGGTATTAATTTCTGAGCTCCAGCGATCACTTACAAGCTGGGTGATTTAGACCTATTGTTTAACCTTAATTCTCCTATATCCAAAGAGGAATAATTACCACTAATAGTACTAATATCTATTTTCATAAGGTTTTTGAGGATTAAATTATCTCTGAAAAATGACATCAAACATATCGTAAGCCCTCAATAAATATTAGCTATTGCTACTATTCATTCAACACTATATTTCAAACACTGTTCTAGATGTTGGCAACACATCAATGAATAAAACACAAATATCTCTGTCCTTATGCAGCTTACATTACTATTGATATTTCCATGCAATATGGTAAAGTATGAATGCTCACCATTTTGAGGCAGGAGAATAAGGCCTGGAGGCAGGGAACCTAAGGACTTCCTAGAAGTAATTCAAATGGAAACACTTCAGCTATGACAGGTATAACATCCCCTCCACTTACATAGGGCGTACACCAAGTAAATGACTTTGTAATTTTACATCGTCCTCTTCGTTTACATAGGGCGTACACCAAGTAACCAGTGGAAACCTCTAGAGGGTATTTAAACCAAAAAAATTCTGTAATGGGGCTCTTGAGCCCCTATGCTCTGGCCCGCTCCTACCCTGTGGAGCATACTTTCATTTTCAATAAATCTCTGCTTTTGTTGCTTCATTCTTTCCTTACTTTTCTTGTGAGTGTTGTCCAATTATTTGTTCAAGACGCCAAGAACCTGGGCACCCCCCACCGGTAACAATTTTATCCCCAGAGTCTAGTTGTCTGGGCTTGGGATTGCCCCAGTTCCTGAGAAAATGAATTGGATCAAGTCACTTCTTTGAGAGGTGGTCCTAGATAGCACAGTAAAGGACAGAAAAAGTCAAACAGGAAAGGGAGAAAGGCCAACACAATATACTGAATTAGTGAGTTACCTCTATGAGCAAGTGGAACTCAACCTCACAGAGACCCTCTGAATGGCTGTGTAGAACACACTTCAGAATTGTCCTGGGATATCTGTCCACCAACTTGTTTTTCATTGGTAGAAGGTTGTTCCTGAGGCATCCCTCAAGCAGAAAGACCCAGAAAGCCATTGCTATGCACAAGAATTTTCTGCAGAATATCTGATGAGAGGGCTGAGGGGAATATGGGTAAGGAACCAACAGCTCTGCTGTGCTCGCTGAGTGCCAGGCATGTGATAGGCTCTGAATAAATATGTAAAATAAAGAACAAGGCCGGGCATGGTGGCTCACACCTGTAATCCCAGCACTTTGGGAGGTTAAGTGGGCAGATCATGAGGTCAGGAGTTCGCGACCAGCCTGGCCAACATGGTGAAACCCCGTTTTTACTTAAAATACAAAAATTAGCCGGGCGTGGTTGTGGGGGGAACCTGTAATCCCAGCTACTGGGAAAACTGAGGCCGGAGAATCGCTTGAACCTAGAAGGCGGAGGTTGCAGTGAGCCGAGATCATGCCATTGTACTCCAGCCTGGACGACAGAGTGAGACTTTGTCTCAAATAAATAAATAAATAAAAACAAAAGAAAAAGAAAGGGGGAAAGCACTCAAGTCTGTCTGAGGACACAAGAAGCCTTTCTAGCAAAACTGGTAATTATTGAATTGTGTTGTTTTGTTTTATTTGTAAGAGATGGAGGTCTCATTCTGTTGCCTAGGCTGGCGTGCAGTGATGTGATCAGGGCTCACTGCACCCTCAAACTCCTGGGATCAAGCGACCACCCCCCCCGACCACCCCTACCCTCTGGCGTAGTTGGAACTGCAGGCACACATCACCATGCCCAACTTTTTTTTTTTTTTTTTTTAGGTGGAGTCTTGTTCTGTAGCCCAGGCTGGAATGCAGTCTCGACTCACTCTGGGGTTCAAGTGATTCTCATGCCTTGGCCTCCTGAGTAGCTGGGATTACAGGTGTGCACCACCACGCCTGGCTAATTTTTGTATTTTTTGATAGAAACGGGGTTTCACCATGTTGGCCAGGATGGTCTCAAACTCCTGACCTCAAGTGGTCCAACTGCCTTGGCCTCTCAAAGTGCTGGGAGTACAGGCATGCGTCACCATGCCCAGCCCATCCTAACCATTTAGATTTTATTTTAAAGGAATGGAGAATCATCGAGTTATACAAGTACAAGAGTGATGTGACTGACTTGATATTTTAGAAAGATAAATCTGGAGCTGGCCCACTGGGGCACTCCCATATTCCCAGCTACTTGGGAGGCTGGGACGTGAGGATAGCTTGAGGCCATGAATTTGAGACCACCCATGACAATGTAGCAAGATGCCATCTCCAAAAAAAAAAAAAAAAAGCAAAAACAGAAAAAGAAAGATAAATTTCTTTTCCTCACAGATAACTCAGTAGAAGGAGTTGAATCTGATGTCAGACAAACTAATTAAGAAGATGTTAACAATATTCTAGGAGCGGGAGGCTGAGGCAGGAGAATGGCATAAACCCGGGAGGTGGAGCTTGCAGTGAGCTGAGATCCGGCCACTGCACTCCAGCCCGGGCGACAGAGCGAGACTCCGCCTCAAAAAAAAAAAAAAAAACAGAAACAATATTCTAGGAGAAAGATCTTAGGATCTTCAAATAAGACAATGGCAGGGGAAATGGAAAAGAAGAGATGAACACACGCTTTGCCTAGATACAGCGTAAATTGGTTAGATGTAGAGGAATAGAGAGAAGCATGGATGGTGCTCAGGATTCTGGCTTTTAAGGGAAAACGGCCCCTCTCACCGAGCTGGAATACGCAGGAAGGAGAGAAATAGGTGAGGGGATGATTTTTTCACATACACTGTATCAGGAGCCTTTGAACTTTTGTATCCTAATACTTCCCAAAATTATTTTGAAACATGTAACCCAGACACATTTTGACGTTGACTGTTAAAATTGTACCTCATAAATGTGAAATGTTTTAAGGGGTGAAATTTCCAGTCATCCTATAAATACCCACATTTTAAAATAAAACTTATATCACTCCTTTAAAAAATATTTATTTATTTGTTTTTATTTGACAGACAGGGTCTCACTCTGTCACCCAGGCTGGAGTTCAGTGACACAGTTTCAGCTCACTGAAGACTCAACCTCCCGGGTTCAAGCCATTCTCCTACCTAGGCCTCCTGAATCACTGAGACTACAGGCACGCGCCACCACACCTGGCTAATTTTCTTTACTTTTTGTAGAAACCAGGTCTCACTCTGTTGTCCAGGCTAGTCTTAACTCCTGAGCTCAAGCAATCCCAAAGTACTGGGATTACAGGTCTAAACCACTGGGCCCGGCCACATCACTCCTTTAATGTGTGTAATGAAATCTAAATACCATATCAAATTGATAGCCATTAGCATCCTCTTGAAAATTACAAAGCCAGGCATGGTGGCTTATGCCTGGAATCCCAGCACTTTGATAGACCAAGGCAGGAGGATTGCTTGAGGCCAGGAGTTTGAGACCAGCCAGGGCAACATAACAAGGCTCTCTCTCTACAAAAATCAATTAAAAAAATTAGCCAAGCATAGTGTCATGTGCCTGTAGTTCCAGCTACCTGGGAGGCCAAAGTGGGAGGATGGCTTGATCCCAGGAGTTCAATGCTGCAGTGACCCATGATTGTACCACTGCCACTGCTCTTCAGCCTGGTAGACAGAGTGAGACTGTCTCTAAAGAAAGGCCGGGCGCGGTGGCTCAAGCCTGTAATCCCAGCACTTTGGGAGGCCGAGACGGGTGGATCACGAGGTCAGGAGATCGAGACCATCCTGGCTAACACGGTGAAACCCCGTCTCTACTAAAAAATACAAAAAACTAGCCGGGCGTGGTGGCGGGCGCCTGTAGTCCCAGCTACTTGGGAGGCTGAGGCAGGAGAATGGCGTGAACCCGGGAGGCGGAGCTTGCAGTGAGCTGAGATCCGGCCATTGCACTCCAGCCTGGGCGGCAGAGCGAGACTCCGTCTCAAAAAAAAAAAAAACAGGAAATTACATGAACAAGCTCTTTTATGACAGCCAAATTTTTACATGAATTCTTTTTCACCTTGAACCAAAATTTCCACTCCACTTTCCCTCCATTTTACTGTGATATAACATATATTTATTCTTAGAAGACTTTTCTTGATCACCCTAATATACTCAGCAAGAAAAATATGCATATAGATGGAAATTAATTTTGCTAATCTCCTGTGATCATGAGCTCTTCTTTTTTAGAACCCAAGTGTTCAGAATTAAGTTATCATTATAATTATTAGTAGTACACTAATGAGCAAAATGACCAATGCATTACTAATTTTGATCAAAATCATTAAATAAAAATTAATACTTTATAATAAATGCCTCTAAGATAAATTATAATTTTAAGAAATTAGTTCATATGCATATTACATGTGAATATAATTGCTCAGCTGAGATAGTATTTAACATTAATTCCACTCTATGTTCCATTTTCTTTTTTTTTTTTTTTTTTTGAGACGGAGTCTCGCTCTGTCACCCAGGCTGGAGTGCAGTGGCCGGATCTCAGCTCACTGCAAGCTCCGCCTCCCGGGTTTACGCCATTCTCCGGACTCAGCCTCCCGAGTAGCTGGGACTACAGGCGCCCGCCACCTCGCCCGGCTAGTTTTTTGTATTTCTTAATAGAGACGGGGTTTCACCGTGTTAGCCAGGATGGTCTCGATCTCCTGACCTCGTGATCCGCCCGTCTCGGCCTCCCAAAGTGCTGGGATTACAGGCTTGAGCCACCGCGCCCGGCCGTATGTTCCATTTTCATAGATAAAAGTATTGAGAAATCTCATTTATGTAAGGCAGCGGATGGGAATAGAAGATTTTTTACAGTAACGTCATTAACCTCTTTGAAGTCCTTCCAAATTGTATTCCAAAAATCGCAGAGTGATCTATCATTAAAATGCATTGTTTAGGCCGGCTGCAGTGGTTCACACCTGTAATCCCAGCACTTTGGGAGGCCGAGGTGGGCGTATCACCTGAGGCTGGGAGTTCGAGATCAGCCTGACCAACATGGAGAAACCCCTCTTCACTAAAAATACAAAATTAGCCAGGCATGGTGGAGCATGCCTGTAATCCCAGCTATTCGGGAGACTGAGGCAGGAGAATTGCTTGAACCAGGGAGGCAGAGGTTGTGGGCAGCTGAGATCGTGCCATTGCACTCCAGCCTGGGCAACAAGAGTCAAACTCCATCTCTAAATAAATAAATAAACAAATGCATTGTTTAGTGATCTATTGGCTAAAACTTGATTCTTCCCAAAATTCTGTGGCAAGCAAAGAATTAGAAAGCACCTGACTTAGAAAAGGGTTCACTGTCCAGTCATACGAGTCATTCACTTTCTCAGTTTCTGAAACATTTACCAAAAAGACTGTCTCCAGAATTATCAAATGATTATTAAATCACACCTGTTTTTTTCTACCTAGAAACATTTTGACTAACCTGATATATTCAGAAAGGTTTAGGAAATGAAAATATTAATTTCTCTCTTTTTTTTTTTTTTTTTGGAGACCAAGTTTCACTCATGTTGCCCAGGCTGGAGTGCAGTGGCGCAATCTTGGCTCACTGCAACCTCTACCTCCCAGATACAAGCGATTCTTCTGCCTCAGCCCTCCTGAGTAGCTGGGATTATAGGCATGCGCCACCATGCCTGGCTAATTTTTTGTATTTTTAGTAGAGACAGGGTTTCTCCACGTTGGTCAGGCTGGTCTCGAACTCCCGACCTCAGATGATCCGCCTGCCTCGGCCTCCCAAAGTTCTGGGATTACAGGCATGAGCCACCGCGCCTGGCCAAAAATATTAATTTCAAAATACCTTGGGTAATAAAAATTTTGACAAAGCGTTTCTCTCTCATCATGTGATTTAAATATATTTTATTCAAAATCTCAGTGCTATATTTTTAGCTCATTTGATTTATGAAAAATGTCTACCTATTAACTAACTAGCAAAGTCAGCCTTCACTGTCAAACCAAGGGGCCAAGTAAAACTTTTTGGTCAGTAAAGATCTGACTACATTTTTCTATTCAAATAAACAGATTAAGACACACCTCCGCCAAGCACAGTGACTCACACCTGTAATCCTAGTACTTTGGGAGGCTGAGGCAGGCAGATCATGTGAGATCAGGGTTCGAGACCAACCTGGCCAACATGGTGAAGTCCTGTCGCTACGAAAAATACAAAAATTAGCTGGAAATCGCTTGAACCCAGCAGGTGGAGGTTGCAGTAAGCTGAAATTGCACCACAGCACTCCAGCCTGAGTGACAAAGCGAGACTCTGTGTCAAAAAAAAAAAAAAAAAAAAAAAAGACACATCCCCATGACAACCATTTCACTTCTGAATTCAGAGAGAAAGAGAGAGAGAGAGAGAGAGGAGAGAGAGAGAGCCCCGCTAAGAATTTGCTCCTAAATAAAATTGTTATTCTCTTCAATATTTTTTACCTATCATTCCCACTCCCCACACCCTTTTTGTTTTGTTTTGTTTTGCTTTGTTTTTGGCTATCAAAAAGCCTCCTATCAGAAGAAGTGATAGATTCTTCGACAACCATCAGGGGATAGAAAGGCTGAGTTTGTTAAACAAAAATTGTCATCCTATCCCTAACCCACTCTACAGTGTAACTGAATTTAGAACATTCCAACAGGGGCCAAAATAGTCCATTCCAGAGGCCATACTTCTTCCTTCCCAGGGCATGTGTTAAATCATGTTGCCTGCATTCAAAGAGCTTTCACCTCTTCCAGTATCTTCAATAATCTCTTTGGAGCCCTGGAAGTTTTTGTTTGTTTGTTTGAGATGGAGTTTCACTCTTGCTGCCCAGGCTGGAGTGCAATGGTGCGATCTCAGCTCACCGCGACCTCTGCCTCCTGGCTTCAAGCGGTTCTCCTGCCTCAGCCTCCTGAGTAGCTGGGATTACAGGCATGTGCCACCATGCCTGGCTAGTTTTGTATTTTTAGTAGAGACGGGGTTTCTCCATGTTGGAAAGGCCGGTCTCAAACTCCCAACCTCAGGAGATCCGCCCTCCTCAGCCTCCCAAAGTGCTAGGATTACAGGTGTGAGCCACTGCGCCCAGCCTGGAAGGTTTTACACCTAATGCAAGGTATCGTAACAAGATAGGGACAAGCATGCCTTTTTATTTTACCAAATGGAGTATGAGTGATTAGGAAAGGTGAGCAGAAAAGGACAACTGGCATAACACCTCAACACTCAGCATTTTCTCAGATTAATTCTTTCTAGCAGAATTACATATGGAAATGGAAATCCAGACACTGACTCCCTTCAAATCATCTGTGCCATCATATCTCTTGGAAAGTCCCTCTATCTGTCTTTGAAAACTGTTTGATATATCATTTGATCCTCACAACAGCTCTTTGAGTTTGGTACTTACAATGACGTTAATGTGACTCCTATTTAAGAGATGAAGAAACTAAGGTGCAGAGACATCAGTCCAATTATCCAAGGTCACTTGCACCCAGCTGAATCAGTATCTTGGCCTCTGTCAGCAGAGTCCTCCATTTCTGCTCTAGCTAAGCAGACCAACATAGAGCTCCCAGCACCACTGGCCTTTCTACCTGGTCTTTGCTTTAAGTTTTGAGGCTATGTCACGCTCCAGACACTTTCCTAAGTGATAAGGTTATCAGGTCAAATACAACAGTCTCTGCCTCTTTACAGTTAGTGCGGAGTTCCACACAGGAGACAAGAAACCTCAGTGTAATCCTAGACAGTGACAAGACGAGAAACCAGCAGGAGGAATCCTGAGAAGGAAGTGATTAACTTAGCTCCTTCTCTCTGCCTCCTTGTAGAATGCTGGTCTAAATGACACTCAGGTTTCTACAATTTCTCATTTAGACTCAGTTAGTGTGTTTTATCCTTGGCTCAAGCTAATTTTTTCCCCCATTTTATTAAGAAAAATTTCTGCCAGGCATGATAGTTGATACCTACAATTCCAATGCTTTGGGAGGCAGACGTGGGAGGATTACTTGAGGGCAGGATTTCAAGACCAGCAAGACCCCATTTCTACAAAAAAATTTTAAAAATTAGCCAAGAGTGGTGGCAGGCTCCCGTAGTCCCAGCTACTTGGGAGGCTGAAGTAGTAGGAGGGCTTGAGCCTGGGTACCATTGCACTCCAGCCTGGGCTACAGAGCGAGACCCTGTTTCAAAAATGAAAAGAAAAAGAAAAAATTTAAAAATATATCTCAGTTGAAAAATATTTATATACTCAACTGTATACGCATTAGCTAGATTCTACCATTAATATTTTACTATACTTACCAGATTTTTTTTTTGAGACGGGATCTTGCTCTGTTGCCCAGACTGGAGGGCAGTAGCATGATCATTGTTTACTGCAGCCTCATCCTCCCAGGTTCAAGCAGATCCTCCCACCTCAGCCTCCCAAGTAGCTGGGACCACAGGCATGCACTGCTATACCTGGCTAATATTTTTTGGTAGAGATGGGGGTGTCTTCATGTTGCCCAGGCTGGTCTCAAACTGCTTGTCTCAGGTGAGCCTCCTGCCTTGTCCTCCCAAAACGCTGGGATTAAAGACAAGAGCAAACAAATCCTTGGCAGTTTACATTCCCACCCCTAAGCTCCATAAAATAGGAAAATACCACATACCATCATCTGAGGTCTTTTCAAGGAGTAGGGCTTCTGACCCACAGAAAACTATAAAGAAAATTTCTCGGCCAGGCACGGTGGCTCTCACCTGTAATCACAGCACTTTGGGAGGCTAAGTCAGGCAGATCGCTTGAGCCCAGGCATTTGAGACCATCCTGGGCAACATGGTGAAACCCCATCTCTACAAAAAAAAAATACAAAAATTAGCCAAGTGTGGTGGCACACACCTGTTATCTCAGCTATACAGGAGGCTAAGACAGGAGAATCACTTGAGACCTGAGGCCAAGGTTGCAGTGAGCTGAGATCATACCACTGCACTTAGCCTGGGTGACAGAGCAAAACCCTGTCTCAAAAAAAATTTTTTTTTATCATCTCCATGGGTTCAGGTCGTTCATTTAGTTCAGTGGTACCAAACCTGGAAGTACATCAGAATAACCCGGAGAGCTTTTAAAATATACCAGTGCCACAGCCCTATCCCAGACCAACTGAGACAGAATCTCTGGGGGAAGAGGTAGGATTTTACCAATTAGCCAACAAGTAATTACTGAGTGTTAGCCGGGCATCATTTTTTACATCCCAGTGAGTAAGGATCCCTGCCTTCATGGAGCTTCACCTTCTTGCCTCACCACAGTGTTCCCTCCCACCCAGAGTGTCTCAGCCCCTCCTGCCTAGCTCTTTCCTTTTCCGACCTCCAGATATTTGTTCAGGCCCAGGATCCTCTTCTTCCTCTTCTCTGGTGATATGGTTTGGTTTGGTTGTGTTCCTACTCAAATCTCATCCTTCTTTTTTTTTTTTTTTTTTGAGACGGAGTTTTGCTCTTTTGCCCAGGATGGACTGAAGTGGCGTGTTCTCGGCTCTCCGCAACCTCCACCCGCCGGGATCAAGCAATTCTGCCTCAGCCTCCCGAGTAGCTGGGATTACAGGCATCTGCCATCATACCCGGCTAATTTTTGTATTTTTAGTAGAGATGGAATGTCACAATGTTGGCCAGGCTGGTCTTGAACTCCTGACCTCAGGTGATCCACCCGCCTTGGCCTCCCAAAGTGCTAGGATTACAGGCGTGAATCACCACGCCCAGCCCCACATCTCATCTTGATTGGAGTTCCCATAATCCCCAAGTGTCACAGAAGGGACCCATGGGAGGTAATTGAATCATGGGGGTAGTTACCCCCATGTTGCTGTTGTTGTGATAGTGAATGTGTTCTCACAAGATCTGATGGTTTTAGAAGGGGCTTTGCCCTGACTTCGCTCTGCACTTCTACTTGCTGCTGCCATGTGAAGAAGGAGGTGTTTGCTTCTCCTTCTGCCATGATTGTAAGTTTCCTGAGGCCTCCCTTGCCATGCTGAACTGTGAGTCAATTAAATCTCTTTCCTTTATAAATTACCCAGTCTCTGGTATGTGTTTATTAGCAGCATAAGAACGGACTAAAGAGGGCCTGCTCATCCCTCATGGTCCAGCTTACAGGCCACTCCTCTGAGGTCCCACCTGGCTTACAGCTAAGTTAATCACTTCCTTCTCAGGATTCCTCCTGCTGGTTTCTCATTTTGTCACTGTCTAGGATTACACTGAGGTTTCTTGTCTCCTGTGTGGAACTCCGCACTAACTGTAAAGAGGCAGAGACTGTTGTATTTGACCTGATAACCTCATCACTTAGGAAAGTGTCTGGAGCATGGCATAGCCTCAAAACTTAAAGCAAAGACCAGTTTATATTATATTGAATGTAAGGCAATCACCACCTCCATGCATTACATGTTTCCTGGGTCTAATTCTGAATTCTTCCAGATGACTTGTGACAATCTGACAGATGCTGTTTTACACAAAAGGAAAGAAACTAGACTTTTCAGTGTACAGATCTGAGGTCATGAAGAGCTCTGGGGGCTTATAAATTGTGTTTTTGGATTTTTCTAAGTCCTCCATTGAAAACTATTTTTAAAAAAACTCCTTCTCCCACCAATAGAATGTTGCAATGGGAAATGTCCTCGAGAATAACTGTCGGCCGGGCGCGGTGGCTCACACATGTAATCCCAGCACTTTGGGAGGCCAAGGCAGGTGGATGACCTGAGATCAGGAGTTCAAGAACAGCCTGGCCAGTGTGGTAAAACCCCGTCTCTACTAAAAGTACAAAAAAATTAGCCAGGTGTGGTGGTGGGCGCCTGTAATCCCAGTTATTCAGGAGGCTGAGTCACAAGAATTGTCTGAACCCAAGCGGCAGAGGTTGCAGTGAGCCAAGATCATGCCACTGCACAGCAACCTGGGCAATAGAACGAGACTCCATCTCAATTTGAAAAAAAAGAGAGAGAAGAACTGTCATGAAATAGCCGACTCAGCATGGCAGAAATAGTGCAGGCCGTGAAGTCTGATGGGATAGAGGACAAAGTGTCACCTCCACCCTTCCTATTTATTTGACTTAGGAGGCAGTTTACTTAACCTCTCTGAACTTCAGTTTCTTTACAGGTAAGAAGCAGACAAATATTCTCACCTCCTTCTCCCCACATCAGATGGAAGCTTCATGAAGAATAACGTGAATAGCTCACATGTACCGGGTGCATACCATGTGCCAGGTACGGTGCTGACTCCTTAACAACTCAACACATAAACTCTTCAAGGTGCTATTATTATCCCTGTCATACAGACCACAAAATTGAGACATGTTAAGTGAGTTGTCAATGATTATCCAGCTAGTAAAGAGGGGATTCCAGCCAGGCAGTCTGGTTCCTTGTGCTCACTCTTTTTTTTTTTTTTTTTGAGATGGAGTCTTGCTCTGTCACCCAGGCTGGAGTACAGTGGCACTATCTTGGCTCACTGCAACCTCTGCCTCCCGAGTTCAAGCAATTCTCTGCCTCAGCCTCCCAAGCAGCTGGGATTACAGGCGACCACCACCATGCCCAGCTAATTTTTGTATTTTTAGTAGAGATGGGGTTTCACCATCTTGGCCAGGCTGGTCTTGAACTCCTGACCTCGTGATCCACCCACCTCAGCCTCCCAAAGTGCTGGGATTACAGACGTGAGCCACCTTGCCCAGCCCCATGTGCCCACTCTTATCCATCTTCCAGGGACCCTGCTTGCTTCATTCACCTTGAATCCCTCGCTCCTAGAATAGTGACTGACACATGGGTGCTAAAAATTACTGTTGGGTGGATGAATCAATACCTTCTTACTGTATTGTAAGGAGAGAGGAAGAAATTATCTACCATATTTCAGCCTCTTTTATGTGTATTATTTGGCTTAATCCTCCCCACTATTAAATCCATTTTAATAATAGCACAGAGGCTGCAACTGAAGAGGCAGAGTGACTTGCCCTAGGACACACAGCTAGGAAACAGCCTCTAAGCCTCCAAACTCCAAACCCTGTGTTCTTTCCTCTATGACTGTGGTCTTCATGTGTTTTTATTCACATACCCCTAAAATAATTGTTGTATAACATACACCTCCTTGCACCTTTTTATGTTGATATCTTGAATTTAAATCATTAAGTAATTACAAAGGGTGTAGTTTCCAGAGTATTATAAATGTTGACCTTTTAAAACGATTGCATCAATTTTTTTTTTTTTTTTTTAAGCTTTAAATTCCTTGCTCTTTTTAGAGACAGGGTCTTGCTGCCCAGGATAAAGTGCAGTGGCTACTCACAGGTGTGACTCCACTACTAACCAGCATGAGAATTTTGACCTGCTCTGTTTCCAACCTGGGCCAGTTTACCCCTCCTCAGTCAACTTGGCGGTCCTCTGCTTCCAATAAAATTATTTAATATTTTATTCATGGTATCACTACCACAATTTACAGGGCAATATGCCTGATGCAATAAAAAGGGGAAAAAAATCTGCAATAGATAAAATACCTCAGCAATGTACATCTAATTGACACTAGACTGAAATTTTTTTTTTTTTTTTTTTTTTAAACAGAGTCTCGTTCTGTCCCCCGGGCTGAAGTGCAGTGGCACGATCTCAGCTCACCGCAACCTCTGCCTCCCGGATTCAAGCGATTCTCCTGCCTCAGCCTCCTGAGTAGCTGGGACTACAGGCATGCGCCACCACACCCTGCTAATTTTTGTGTTTTTAGTAGCAACAGGGTTTCACCATGTTGTCCAGGCTGGTCTTGAACTCCCGACCTCAAGTGATCTCCCTGCCTAGGCCTCCCAAAGTGCTGGGATTACAGGCGTGAACCACTGTGCCCAGCTGTATTATTAACTGTACTTTTTGCAAACTGTGGCTATAACAGTCTTGAACAAGAAGGGTTTACTGTTTAAGCTGCAGAAACTTTTCTAGCTATGGATGATCATTGTTCCTTTGTGGCAGATTTTTATAATTCTTCTATTACATTTAGGACAACTATCTCAAAATAATCTGCAGCTTTTCTGACAATTCCTCTTTTCTCTCCTGCTAAGAACCTTCTACTACCACGTCTATCACTTATACCATCAGATCCATAGCCACACACTAGGGACTGCCCAAGCTTCTCCCACCAAAACAGTCCCCACTTCATGGTTCTATAATTTGATTGCTGTTGTCCACTATAATTTTCAAAATTACTATAATTCCCACTGCCACTACTGTTAACAAGATTTTGTTAACTGTATTTAATTATATTTAATTTTTGAACATTTTAAATAAATGTTGTGCCAAAATTTTCTCCCTGGTTGTAACTATCATATCTTCCAACACTACAACCATATCCTCTACCTTGGTTTCTTTTTTTTTTTTTTCCTTTTTGATGGAGGCTCTCTCCATCACTCAGTCTCCAGGCTGGAGTACAACGGTGTGATTTTGGCTCACTGCTACCTCCGCCTCCAGGGATCTAGCAATTCTGCCTCAGCCTACCCAGTAGCTGGGATTACAGGTGCCCACCACCATACCCAGCTAATTTTCGTATTTTTAGTAGAGATGGGGTTTCACCATGTTGGCCAGGCTGGTCTTGAACTCCTGACCTCAGATGATCCTCCCACCTCGGCCTCCCAAAGTGCTGGGATTACAGGCATAAGCCACCGCACCTGGCCTCTGCCTTGGTTTCTATATCCCGGTTCACTATACCCTCTAATTCTATAACCAGGACCATATCTGCCACCGTTGTTACCACCATCTTCAAATCTATTATATCTACCATCATGTCCTTCATAATTACCTGTGCTGCCACCACCTCCACTACCATGGCCTCTTCTTTCACTGAATTTTCCACTGCAAGCAGAGTTCCCTCCACCACCTCCAGAGTTTCCTCCATGACCCATGAAGTTGTCAGATCCACTGTGAAGATCTCTTTGTGATCCAGCAGACTCTACCACTTGTTTTAAAACAGCCTTTTTCACTTCACAATTATGTCCAGTAAGAGTTTGTTATTTCTAGCTGGACGTGGTGACTCATGCCTGTAATCCCAGCAGTTTGAGAGATCGAGATAGGTGGATCAATTGAGGTCAGGAGTTCGAGACCAACCTGGCCAACATGGTGCGACCCCATCTCTACAAAAAATACAAAAACATTAGCCAGGCATGGTGGCATGCACCTGTAGTCCCAGCTACTTGAGAGGCTGAGATGGGGGGATTGCTTGAGCTCCAAAAGGTCAAGGCTGCAGTAAGCCATTATTGCACCACTGCACCACTGTAGCCTGGGTGACAGAGCAAGACCCTGTTAAAAAAAAAAAAAAGAAGAAAAAGAAAAGAAAGAGAGAAAGAAACAAAAAGAAAGAAAAAAGAAAGAAAGAAAGAGAGAGAGGGGGCAGGGAGGGAGAGAGGGAAAGGAAAGAAAGAGAAGAAAAAAAGAGTTTATTGTTTCTTTATTTTATTTTATTTATTTATTTATTTTGAGACTGAATCTTGCTCTGTCATCCAGGCTGGAGTGCAGTGGTGCCATCTAGGCTCACTGCAACCTCTCCCTCCTGGGTTCAAGCGATTTTCCTGCCTCAGGCTCCTGAGTAGCTGGGATTACAGGCACACACCACCACACCCAGCTAATTTTTGTATTATCACTAGAGACGGGGTTTCAGGATGTTGGCCAGGCTGGTCTTGAAGTCTTGGGCTCAAGCAATCCTCACGCCTCGGCCTCCCAAAGTGTTGGGATTACAGGCCTCAGTCACAGCGCCCAGCCGAGTTAAGAATTTCTGAGCACGGCTGGGCGCAGTGGCTCACGCCTGTAATTCCAGCACTTTGGGAGGCCGAGGCAGGCGGATCACGAGGTCAGGAGATCGAGACCATCCTGGCTACCACGGTAAAACCCCGTCTCTACTAAAAATACAAAAAATCATCCAGGCGTGGTGGCAGGTGCCTGTAGTCCCAGCTACTCAGGAGGCTGAGGCAGGAGAATGGCGTGAACCTGGGAGGCAGAGCTTGCAGTGAGCCAAGATTGTACCACTGTACTCCAGCCTGGGTGACAGAGCGAGACTCCGTCTGAAAAAAAAAAAAAAAGAATTTCTGAGCAATAGTTTTACCAACTGTACCAATATTCTGAACAATAGTTTTACCAACCATATCATAATAATCAAAATTACAAAATCAAATCCTCTCTTCTATTCTTCCTGTCTTCTATAACTTTTATAATTTCAGTCTTCCCATATTTTCAAAATAGTCTTTCAAATTATATTCTTAATACCACCATTCAAAATGTTTTTCTTTTTTTCTTTTTCTTTGAGACAGGGTCTCCCTCTGTTGCTCAGGCTGGGGTGCAGTGACACGATCTCCGCTCACTGCAACCTCCCCCTCCTAGGCTCAAGTGATCCTCCCACTTCAGCCTCCTGAGAAGCTGGGACTATAGGTGCACACCACCATGCCCAGCTAATTTTTGTATTTTTTGTAGAGACGGGGTCTTACTCTGTTGCCCAGGCTGGTCTCCAACTACCGAACTCAAGTGATTCCCCTGCCTTGGCCTCCCAAAGTGCTAGGATTATAGGTGTGAGCCACCATGCACAGTCCCCCAGATTTTTTCACTGTGAGATGAGCACCAGGCTTTAAGGAATCTCCTCTAGAAAAAATTCTCTTTGGATCTATCTACTACACACCCGTCAACTTTGTGTGGTGATCACATGTTGCCGCATCTTCAACACGAGAGTAAGTCAGAAAATCAAAGTCCCTGGAACATTTTGTTTGGGAGAGCTCATCACCTTGCAATGTATGAGTATGCCCTATTTCTCCAAATGTTCACTTAAACTATCATCTGCAGTTTTATTTTATTTTATTTTTTTGGAGACAGGGTCTCACTCTATAGTCTAGGCTGGAGTGCATTGGCTCAGTCATGGTCACTGTAACCTTGAACTCCTGGGGTCAAGTGATCCTCCTACCTCAGCTGCCCTAGTAGCTGGAACTATAGGCATACACTACCATGCCCTGCTAATTTTTAAACAATTTTTGTAGGGACAGGGCCTCACCGTGTTGCCCAGGCTGGTCTCAAACTCCTGGGCTCAAACAATCATCCCACCTTGGCCTCCCAAAGTAGTGGGATTATAGGCATGAGCCACTGCACCTGGCCCCACCTGCAGTTTGAAACCTCAAGCTACCAATAAACACTTTTCTCAACTGCTTTGATTCCTTTGGGTCCTGGTCCTCTGGCAGTAGCTGGTGTCAGGCTGGGAGTAACCAGGTAGTGGTTTTTACCTCCATTTTGAGACCACAGTCACCTCTTCCAACTTAGGTTCAATAAGAGACAGAAAGAAAGGGCCGCATCACTTTTAAAGATATATTCAAAGAAGTTTAAAGCTTAAAGTGAACTGGGCATAGTTGCTCACACCTGTAATCCCAGCGTTTTGGGAAGCTGGGATGGGAGGATTTAGCTGGGCATGGTTGTGATGGTTAATACTGAGTGTCAACTTGATTGGATTGAAGGATGCAAAGTATTAATCCTGGGTGTATCTGTGAGGGTGTTGCCAAAGGAGATTAACATCTGAGTCAGTGGACTGGGGAAGGCAGACCCACCCTTAATCTGGATGTGCACCATCTAATCAGCTGCCATCGAATATAAAGCAGGCAGAAAGACATGAAAAGGCTAGACTGGCCTAGCCTCCCACCTACATCTTTCTCCCATTCTGGATGCTGCCTGCCCTCAAATATCGAACTCCAAGTTCTTCAGTTTTGCAACTTGGACTGACTCTCCTTGCTCCTTAGCCTGCAGATGGCCTACTGTGGGACCTTGTGATTATGTCAGTTAATACTTAGTAATCTCCTGTGTGTGTGTGTGTGTGTGTGTGTGTGTATATGTAAATATATATATTCCTTTATATATATTTCTATATATATTCATATATATATATATCTTGTATTAATTCTGTCCTTCTAGAGAACCCTGACTAATACAATGGTAATGCATGTATTCCTAGCCACTCAGGAGGCTGAGGCAGGAGGATTGCTTGAGCCCAGGAGGTCGAGGCTGCAATGAGCTATGGTTGTGCCACTGCATTTCAGCCTGGGTGACAAAGTGTGACCCTGCCTCAGAAACAAACAAAAAAAGATACAAAACCAGAAAACAAAAAGTAAGTTTATATGCATATCATTCGTTAAAAAAAAAAAAAAAATACATGAACAGGTCTATAGTCCCCGAACCTTTTCTTTTAATTTTTTGAGACATAGTCTCACTCTGGCGCCCAGGCTGCAGTGCAGTGGTGCAGTCTCGGCTCACTGCAACCTCCACCTTCTGGGTTCAAGAAATTCTCATGCCTCAGTCTTCTGGGATGACAGGTGTGCACCACCATGCCCAGTTGATTTTTATATTTTTAGAAGAGATGAGATTTCACCATGTTGGCCGGGCTGGTCTCAAACTCCTGGCCTTAGATGATCTGCCTGCCTCACCCTCCCAAAGTACTGGGATTACAGGCGTGAGCCACGTGCCCCACCTGAACATTTTATATCATTCCCTTTTCTTCTTGGACTCATATTTCTCTATCACTTCTCCTTCAAAATTGTATTCTACCATGATTTATTTTATCCATGAGGTCATTCTTACATAACAGCTCTTTTAAATATATATATACATATATGTGTGTGTGTGTGTGTATATATATGTTAATAACTTGTTTTCACATATTAAAACAAATTTTGGGGCTGGACTTGGTGTCTCATGCCTGTAATCCCAGCACTTTGGGAGGCTGAGACCAGGATCACTTGAGCTCAGGAGTTTGAGACCAGCCTGGGCAGTGACAAAACCTCATCTCTACAAGAAAATTTTAAAAATTAGCCAGGTGCAGTGGCACACTTCTATGGTTTCACCTACTCAGGGGGCTGAAGCAGAAGGATTGCTTGAGCCCTGGAGTTTGAGGTTACTGTGAGCTAAGATTGTACCACTGCACTCCAGCCTGGGAGACAGAGCAAGACCCTGTCTCAAAAAAAAAAGCAAATTTTGTAGAAAATGCATCTTTCAATGAGCTGGTTTTTATTGTTGTTGTTTTCAACATATTCATGAATCTATGAGTTAATGTTAACTATTACTAGAATAGATTATATTTCAATTCTATTTCTATGTTTTGTTTCTATGGATATTAACAGTCAAGAAAACTGTTCATATGAATAAGAAGATAGGAATAAAAGGAGTTTTATTATAGCAACATCACTCAGTTTTCTGAACTCCTGAGTTGTATGTCAAGAATCACATAGTTGGTTTAAAATATGGGGTCCGTTCCAAGATGGTCAAATAGGAACAGCTCTGGTCTGCAGCTCCCAGCGTGATTGATGCAGAAGACAGGTGATTTCTGCATTTCCAACTGAGGTACCAGGTTCATTTCATTGGGACTGGTTGGACAGTGAGTGCAGCCCATGGAGGGTGAGCCAAAGCAGGGCAGGGCATCACCTCAGCTGGGACGCGCAAGGGGCCCAGGGATTTTCTAGCCAAGGGAAGCCGGGACAGACTGTAACAGGAAAATTGGGATACTGCCACCTAAATACTGTGCTTTTCCAATGGTCTTAGCAAACATCACACCAGAACATTATAACCTGCACCTGGCTCAGTGGGTCCCACGCCCACAAAGCCTTGCTCACTGCTAGTGCGGTAGTCCAAGATCAAACTGCTAGGCAGCAGCTGGGCTCAGGGAGGGATGTCCAGCATTACTGAGGCTTGAGTAGGTAAACAAAGCAGCCTGGAAGCTCGAACTGGGTGGAGCCCACTGCAGCTCAGTGAGGCCCACCTGCCTCTATAGACTCTACCTCTGGGGGCACGGCATAGCTGAACAAAAAGCAGCAAAAACTTCTGCAGACTTAAACATCCCTGTCTGACAGCTCTGAAGAGAGCAGTGGTTCTCCCAGCATGGTGTTTGAGCTCGGAGAATGGACAGACTGCCTAAAGTGGGTCCCTGGCCCCCGTGTAGCCTAACTGGGAGACATCTCCCAGTAGGGGCTGACTGACACCTCATACAACCGGGTGCCACTCCGAGACGAAGTTTCCAGAGGAAGGATCAGGCAGCAATATTTGCTGTTCTGCAATATTTGCAGCTCTGCAGCCTCCGCTGGTGATACCCCAGCAAACAGGATCTGTAGTGGACCTCCAGCAAACCCCAACAGATCTGCACCTGAGGGACCTGACTGTTAGGAGGAAAACTAACAAACAAAAAGGAATAGCATCAACCTCAACAAAAAGGACATCCACACCAAAACCCCATCTGTAGGTCACCATCATCAAAGACCTAAGGTAGATAAAACCACAAAGATGGGGAGAAACCAGAGCAAAAAAGCTGAAAATTCTAAAAATCAGAGCACCTCTTCTCCTCCAAAGGATCGCAGCTCCTCACCAGCAATGGAACAAAGCTGGACAGAGAATGACTTTGACGAGTTGGCAGAAGTAGGCTTCAGAAGGTCAGTAATAACAAACTTCTCTGAGCTAAAGGAGGATGTTTGAACCCATTGCAAGTAAGCTAAAAACCTTGAAAAAAGATTAGACAAATGACTAACCAGAATAAACAGCATAGAGAAGACGTTAAATGACCTGATGGAGCTGAAAACCAAAGCACGAGAACTACGTGATGCATGCACAAGCTTCAGTAGCCAATTTGATCAAGTGGAAGAAAGGGTGTCAGTGACTGAAGATCAAATGAATGAAATGAAGCGAGAAGAGAAATTTAGAGGAAAAAGAGTAAAAAGAAACAAACAAAGCCTCCAAGAAATATGGGACTATGTGTAAAGACCAAATCTACATTTGATTGGTGTACCTGAAAGTGACGGGGAGAATGGAACCAAGCTGGAAAACACTCTGCAGGATATTATCCAGGAAAACTTCCCCAACCTAGCAAGGCAGACCAGCATTCAAATTCAGGAAATACAGAGAACACCACAAAGATACTCCTTGAGAAGAGCAACTCCAAGACACGTAATTGTCAGATTCACCACGGTTGAAATGAAGGAAAAAATGTTAAGGCAGCCAGAGAGAAAGGTTGGGTTACCCACAAAGGGAAGCCCATCAGACTAACAGCAGATCTCTCGGCAGAAACTCTACAAGCCAGAAGAGTGGGGGCCAATATTCAACATTCTTAAAGAAAATAATTTTCAGTCCAGAATTTCATATCCAGCCAAACTAAGCTTCATAAGTGAAGGAGAAATAAAATCTTTTATAGACAAGCAAATGCTGAGAGATTTTGTCACCACCAGGCCTCCCTTACAAGAGCTCCTGAAGAAAGCACTAAACATGGAAAGGAACAACTGGTACCAGCCACTGCAAAAACATGCCAAATTGTAAAGACCATTGATGCTAGGAAGAAACTGCATCAATTAATGGGCAAAATAACTAGCTAACATCAAAATGACAGGATCAAATTCACACGTACCAATATTAACCTTAAATGTAAATGGGTTAAATGCCCAATTAAAAGACACAGACTGGCAAATTGGATAAACAGTCAAAACCCATCAGTGTGCTGTATTCAGGAGACCCATCTCATGTGCAGAGACACACATAGGCTCAAAATAAAGGGATGGAGGAAGATCTACCAAGCAAATGGAAAGCAAAAAAAGCAAGGCGTGCAATTCTAGTCTCTGATAAAACAGACTTTAAACCAACAAAGATCAAAAGAGACAAAGAAGGCCATTACACAATGGTTAAGGGATCAATTCAACAAGAAGATCTAACTATACTAAATATATATGCACCCAATACAGGAGCACCCAGATTCATAATTATGAGACAGATCAATGATAATCAATGTCAATATTAGACAGATCAAAGATACAGAAGGTTAACAAGGACATCCAGAATTCAGCTCTGCACCAAATAGACCTAATAGATATCTACAGAACTCTCCATCCCAAATCAACAGAATATATATTCTTCTCAGCACCACATCACACTTATTCCAAAACTGACCACATAGGAAGTAAAGCACTCCTCAGCAAAGGTAAAAGAACAGAAATCACAACAAACTGTCTCTCAGACCATAGTGCAATCAAATCAGAACTCAGGATTAAGAAACTCACTCAAAACCGGACAACTACATGGAAACCAAACAACCTGTTCCTGAATGACAACTGGATAAATAACAAAATGGAGACAGAAATAAAGATGTTCTTTGAAACCAATGAGAACAAAGACACAACATACCAGAATCTCTGGGACACATTTAAAGCAGTGTGTAGAGGGAAATTTATAGCACTAAACGCCCACAAGAGAAAGCAGGAAAGATCTAAAATCAACACCCTAACATCACAATTAAAATAACTAGAGAAGCAAGAGCAAACAAATTCAAAAGCTAGCAGAAGACAAGAAATAACTAAGATCAGAAATGAAGGAGATAGAGACACAAAAATACCTTCAAAAAAATCAATGAATCCAGGAGCTGGTTTTTTGAAAAGATCAACAAAATTGGTAGACCGCTAGTAAGACTAATAAAGAAGAAAAGAGAGAAGAATCAAATAGATGCAATAAAAAAATGATAAAGGGGATATCACCACCGATCCCACAGAAATACAAACTACCATCAGAGAATACTGTAAACACCTCTACACAAATAAACTAGAAAATCTAGAAGAAATGGATAAATTCCTGGACACATATACCCTCCCAAGACTAAACTAGGAAGAAGTTGAATTGCTGAATGGACCAATAACAGGCTCTGAAATTGAGGTAATAATTAATAGCCTACTAACCAAAAAAAATCCAAGACCAGAGAGATTCACAGACAAATTCTACCAAAGGTACAAAGAGGAGCTGGTACCATACCTTCTGAAACTATTCCAATCAATAGGAAAAAGAGGGAATCCTCCCTAACTCATTTTATGAGGCCAGTATCATCCTGATACCAAAGCCTGGCAGAGACACCACAAAAAAAGACAATTTTAGACCAATATCCCTGATGAACATTGATGCAAAAATCCTCAATAAAATACTGGCAAACTGAATCCAACAGCACATCAAAAAGCTTATCCACCAAAATCAAGTTGGCTTCATCCCTGGGATGCAAAGCTGGTTCAATATATGCAAATCAATAAATGTAATCCATCACATAAACAGAACCAAAGACAAAAACCACATGATTATCTCAATAGATGCAGAAAAGTCCTTAGACAAAATTCAACAGTCCTTCATATTAAAAACTCTCAATAAACTAGGTATTGATGGAATGTATCTCAAAATAATAAGAGCTATTTATGACAAACCCACAGCCAATATCATACTGAATGGACAAAAGCTGGAAGCATTCCCTTTGAAAACTGGCACAAGACAGGGATGCCCTCTCTCACCACTCCTATTCAACATAGTGTTGGAAGTTGTGACCAGGGCAATCTGGCAAGAGAAAGAAATAAAGCGTGTTCAATTACGAAAAGAGGAAGTCAAATTGTCCCTGTTTGCAGATGACATGGTTGTATTTTTAGAAAACCCCATTGTCTCAGCTCAAAATCTCCTTAAGCTGATAAGCAACTTCAGCAAAATCTCAGGATACAAAATCAATGTGCAAAAATCACAAGCATTCCTATATACCAATAACAGACAAACAGAGAGCCAAATGATGAGTGAACGCCCATTCACAATTGCTACAAAGAGAATAAAATACCTAGGAATCCAACTTATAAGGAATGCAAAGGACCTCTTCAAGGAGAACTACAAACCGCTGCTCAATGAAATAAAAGAGGATACAAACAAATGGAAGAACATTCTATGTTCATGGGTAGGAAGAATCAATATCGTGAAAATGGCCATACTGCCCAAGGTAATTTATAGATTCAATGCCATCCCCATCAAGCTACCAATGACTTTCTTCACAGAATTGGAAAAAAAACTACTTTAAAGTTCATATGGAACCCAAAAAGAGCCCACACAGCCAAGACAATCCTAAGTAAAAAGAACAAAGCTGGAGACATCACACTACCTGACTTCAAACTATACTGTAAGGCTACAGTAACTAAAACAGCATGGTACTGGTACCAAAACAGAGATATAGACCAGTGGAACAGAGCAGAAGCCTCAGAAATAACACCACACATCTACAACCATCTGATCTTTGACAAACCTGACAAAAACAATAAATAGGGAAAGGATTCCCTATTTAATAAATGGTGCTGGGAAAACTGGCTAGCCATATGTAGAAAGCTGAATCTGGATCCCTTCCTCAGGCCTTATACAAAAATTAATTCCAGATGGATTAAAGTCTTAAATATTAGACCTAAAACCATAAAAACCCTAGAAGAAAACCTAGGCAATACCATTCAGGACATACGCATGGGCAAGGACTTCATGACTAAAACACCAAAAACAATGGCAACAAAAGCCAAAATTGACAAATGGGATCTAATTAAACATAAGACTTTCTGCACAGCAAAAGAAACTACCATCAGAATGGACAGGCAACATACAGAATGGGAGAAAATTTTTGCAATCTACCCATCTGACAAAGGGCTAATATCCAGAATCTACAAAGAATTTAAACAAATTTACAAGAAAAAATCAACCCCATCAAAAAGTGAGCAAAGGATAAGGACAGATACTTCTCAAAAGAAGACATATGCAGCCAACAGACACCTGAAAAAAATGCTCATCATCACTGGCCATCAGAGAAATGCAAATCAAAACCACAATGAGATACCATCTCACACCAGTTAGAATGGCGATCATTAAAAAGGAAACAACAAGCACTTTGGGAGGCTGAGACGGGCGGATCACAAGGTCAGGAGATCGAGACCATCCTGGCTGACACAGTGAAACCCCGTCTCTACTAAAAAATACAAAAAACTAGCCGGGCGAGGTGGTGGGCGCCTGTAGTCCCAGCTACTCGGGAGGCTGAGGCAGGAGAATGGCGTAAACCCGGGAGGCGGAGCTTGCAGTGAGCTGAGATCCGGCCACTGCACTCCAGCCTGGGTGACAGAGTGAGACTCCGTCTCAAAAAAAAAATAAAAAATAAAAAATAAAAAAAAGGAAACAACAGATGCTGGAGAGGATGTGGAGAAATGGGAACGCTTTTACACTGTTGGTGGGAGTGTAAACTAGTTCAACCACTGTGGAAGACAGTGTGGCGATTCCTAAAGGATCTAGAACTAGAATTATGATTTGACCCAATGATCCCATTACTGCGTATATCCCCAAAGGATTATAAATCATGCCACTATAAAGACACATGCACACATGTTTATTGTGGCACTATTCACAATAGCAAAGACTTGGAACCAACCCAAATGTCCATCAGTGATAGACTGGATTAAGAAAATGTGACACATATACACCATGGAATACTATGCAGCCATAAAACAATGAGTTCATGTCCTTTGTAGGGACATAGATGAAGCTGGAAACCATCATTCTGAGCAAACTATCGCAAGCACAGAAAACCAAACACTACATGTTCTCACTCATAGGTGGGAACTGAACAATGAGAACACTCGGACACAGGGTGGGGAACATCACACATGGGGGCCTGTCATGGAGTGGGGGATTGGAGGAGGGATAGCATTAGGAGAAATATCTAATGTAAATATCAAGTTAATGGGTACAGCAAACCAACATGTATACATACGTAACAAACCTGAACGTTGTGCACATATACCCTGGAACTTAAAGTATAATAAATAAATAAATAAAAGAATCACAGAGTTGGCCGCACACAGTGGCTCAAACCTGTAATCCCAGCACTTTGGGAGGCCGAGGTGGGGCGGATCATGAGGTCAAGAGATTGAGACCATCCTGGCCAACATAGTGAAACCCCATCTCTACTAAAAATACAAAAATTAGCTGGGCGTGGTGGTGGGCGCCTGTAATCCCAGCCACTCAGGAGGCTGAGGCAAGAAAATTGCTTGAACCCGGGAGGCGGAGGTTGCAGTGAGCCGAGATCGCGCCACTGCACTCCAGCCTGGGCGACAGAGTGAGACTCGTCTCCAAAAAAAAAAAAAAAAAAAGAATCACATAGTTATATGTCATCGAAAATGATTTTTCGATGATCTATCTACTGTCAACCTTAATTAGGATCTCCTTCAGTTTTGTTGAAAACAAAATATTAGAAACCATCTGACTTACAAAAAGGGATTGATACCCAGTTATTAGGGTTACTCAGTTCTCAACACCATCATCAATATTTCTAATTGCCTCTTTGTTTGGATATTTTTACCCCAGAGCAATGCACCAAAGTAAGCTTAAGATGGATGGAGTGCACATCTCTCTTTGTGTGAAGTAGTAGGTGGGTAGGAAGGTAGGAACAAAGGACCTGCATCTCCCTCAGTCCACTTTATCAGGAAGATCAATTTAGGACCAGCACATATGGAAGCTCAGGATCTGAAAACTGATTTCTTTAAACCTATTTGTCTTAGTCCATTAGGGCCGCTATAACAAAATACCATAGACTGGGCGGCTTATAAATAACGGAAATGTGTTTCTCATAGTTCTGAAGTCTTGGAAGTCCAAGGTCACAGCCCGGCAGAATTGGTGTCTGTGAATGCCAGTTTCCTGGTTCATAGATAGCACCTTCTAAGTGTGTATTCCTATGGTGGAAGATGTAAACAAGCTTCCTCAGGCATCTTTTATAAGGGCACTAATCCCACTCAAAAGGGCTCTGCCCTCATAACCTAATCGCCTCCCAAAAGCCCCATCTCTTAATACCATCACTAGGAAGTTAAGATTTCAATATATATACTTGAAGGGGGCATGAACATTCAGACTATAGTATTATCCATACCTGTATCCCTCTTGGAAGTCTTCCTGACGCAGAGGAGGGTGTACACATATCCCAATTTGAAGGCCATTGTCTCTTTATATCTTATCTGGAATTGTCAGGATTAGAAATAATAGGTGTTGGCCAGGCACGGTAGCTCACGCCTGTAATCCCAGCACTCGGGCAGATCATGAGGTCAAGAGTTCAAGACCAGCCTGGCCAACATGGTGAAACTCTGTCTCTACTAAAAATACAAAAATTAGCCAGGCATGGTGGCAGATGCCTGTAATCCCAGCTACTCAGGAGACTGAGGCAGGAGAATCGCTTGAACCCGGGAGGCAGAGGTTGCAGTGAGCCAAGATCGCACCATTACACTCCAGCCTGGGCGACAGAGCAAGACTTCATCCACATCACCCCCCAAAAAAAGAAAAAAAGAGAAATAATAGATGTTTAGTGCATAAAGCATATACATTATAATGTCTAGTTATCATGACTTTTAATTTTCTACTAACCTAGTTACTTAGAGTAGTAAGGAATCGGGAGCTGGGACTAGAGCCATCCAGCAGGGATGACCAAGCCTTGTGGAATGACATAAATGGACATTCAGATAGAAGAAACTGGGTCTGGTCATCAAAACAGTGTCCCCAAGGACTGAAAAAAAAGGAATGAGACAAGATAGGATCAGGCAAAATATCTCAGGACTGAGGCAGACATCCTACCAACCAGGTAAGAAGATAATAAAGAACAGAACTCAAGAGTCGTGGTAACCAACTATGGAGAGGTCTACCAAAAGGCACAGGGAAATACATAACTTCCGAATCAGAAGACTGCAGTTTGAGCTTCACCTCTGCAACCTACTTGTTGACTGCATGAATTGTTTAATTGTCTCCTCAGCCCAGGTTTTTTTTTTTTTTTTTCGCTTTGTTTGTTTGTTTGTTTGTTTTGAGACGGAGTCCTCCTCTGTCACCCAGGCTGGAGTATAGTGGTGCGATCTCGGATCACTGCAAACTCCGCCTCCTGGGTTCAAGTGCTTCTTCTGCCTCAGGCTCCTGAGTAGCTGGGATTACATGTGCCCGCCACCATGCCCAGCTAATTTTTGCATTTTTAGTAGAGACAAGGTTTCACCATGTTGGCCAGGCTGGTCTCGAACTCCTGGCCTCAGGTGATCCTCCCGCCTTGGCATCCCAAAGTGCTGGGATTACAGGAGTGAGCCACCGTGCCTGGCCAGCCCAGTTTTCTTGAAGGTCAAATGGTAGTCTTGCATGGTTGTAGTTTGGATTAAATATGATGGTGACATAGTGCCTGGCATGTAATGAGTACTCAGTAAGCGGTAGCCACTCAAATAGGAAACTACTGAACTACCCACGTCTCCCAAACTTACCTACATCACAGTCCCTTTTATGCCATTCTTTCTCTTCTTGCTGGAAGAGAAGTCCCTGGTGGAAGACAAGATGGGTCCACCACGCTTTGAATCCTCGCCTCTCAATTATGTCCTCTTATGTTTCTTCCACTTTTTCCTCTTTACTGCTTTCCCATTCTGATATACATGCCAGCTTGATTCTCTCACGTCTTGAGCTCTCTTGTCTTCTCTAGCTCTTTCTCCTTCCATGCCAGAAAGAATTTTGTTCACTCTGCGTCTCCTCTCCCTTATTTGTCGTTCATGCCTTGGCCTTGTGCATACGACTTCTGTCCTAACCATTCCATTGAAATTATTGTTACCAAGATGACCACTCCGTCACTATTCTTTCAACCATATTTATTGAAGGCCTACTCTGTGTCAGGCTCTGGGAATACAGTCATAAGCAAAACAAATCCCTGCTCTTATGTGCTTTCCCTTCTAGTAGGGGTTACAAACAATTATCTAATAAATAATAATTATAATGTCAAGTAGAGATAGGTACCATGATAAAAAGTTCGTCTGGATAAGGGGCTGGCAAGAAAATAATGTTATTTTATATAAAATAGTCAAAGAAGGCCTCTTTGCAAAGGTGACATTTAAGCAGAGATCTCACCAAAGTTACGGTGTAAGACATGCAGGTATCTGGAGAGTTGGGGTGAAGAGGAGTTTATAAAGGGAGAACAGAAAGCACAAGGATCTTGAGGCAAAGAGTCACATGAGAAGGGAGAATGGCCTTCTGTTTCTTGTTTCTTAAATCCAATAACAAGACCTTTGTCAATATAAACCTTGTTAGACTCTGCAACATTTACCAACTCTTGACTTCTCTCCCTCCACCTTGAAAGTCCTTTCTCTATTGGCTTCTGCCACATCATTCTCTAGTTTTCCTGCTTTTCTCTGTCCATCCCATCTCACTTTTATTCTTGAGCTCTTCATCCTCAACCCAATTTTTTTTTTTTTTTTTTTTTTTTTGAGACAGTCTCGCACTGTCGCCGAGGCTGGAGTCGCAGTTCGGCTCACTGCAACCTCCGCCTCCTGGGTTCAAGCGATTCTTCTGCCTCAGTCTCTCAAGTAGCTGGGATTATAGGCGTGTACTACCGTGCCCAGCTAATTTTTTGTATTTTTTTAATAGACATGGAGTTTCACTATGTTGACAAGGCTAGTCTTGAACTCCTGACCTCATGATCTGCCTGCCTCGGCCTCCCAAAGTGCTGGGATTACAGGCGTGAGCCACTGTGCTAAGACTCTTTTGTGTGTGTGTGTGAGATAGAGTTTCGCTCTTGTTGCCCAGGCTGGAGTGTAATGGTGCAATCTCAGCTCACTGCAACCTCTGCCTCCCAGATTCATGCGATTCTCCTGCCTCAACCTCCCGAGTAGCTGGGATTACAGGTGGCTACCACCACACCTGGCTAATTTTTGTATTTTTAGTAGAGACAGGGTTTCACTATGTTGGCTAGGCTGGTCTCGAACTCCTGACCTCAGATGATTCTCCCGCTTTGGCCTTCCAAAGCACTGAGATTACAGGTGTGAGCCACCACACCTGAACTGTTTTTTGTTTGTTTGTTTGTTTGTTTTTGCTTTTTTTTGGAGACAACATCTTGCTTTGTCACTCAGGCTGGAGGGCAGTGCTGTAACCATGGCTCATTGAAGCCTTGCGCTCTTGGGCTTGAACAATCCTCCCACCTCAGCCTCCTGAGTAGCTCTGACTACAGGCATGTGCCACCATGTCCAGCTAATTTTGTTTATTTTTTATAAAGATTGGGTCTCATTATGTTGCCCAGGCTGGAGTACAGTGGCCCAGTCACAGCTCACTGCAATCTCAACCTCCTGGGCTCAAGCAATTTTCCCACCTCAGCCTCCCAGGTAGCTAGGACCATAGGCATGCACCACCACACCAGCTAATTTTTGTATATATTGTAGAGACAGTGTTTCACCATGTTGCCTAGGCTGGTCTTGAACTCCTGAGTTCAAGCAATCCACCTGCCTTAGCCTCCCAAAGTGCTGGGATTACAGGCATGTGCCACCATGCCCGGGCTTCTGATCTGCTTTTCCATCACTCTGTCTTTTCTTACGGAGTGATCTCAGCAGTGGTTTTGGCTTCGACTACCAATCACATGTTGATGAAGCCAAAGTTTATATTTCTAACCCGCAGTTCTCTTCTGAACTCCACACTCACATATTTAATCATTTTGCACACCTCTATTTGGATATATCCTGGAAACTTCAAACTCAATATGTCAGAAGATAGCTCATCATCTTTCCTGCTAAATCAACTTCTTGTATAATAGTCCATATTTAAATTGGTGGGACCACCTAGCTGACTAAGCCAGAAACCTAAATGTCCGTAAGATTCTTCCCACTTTCTTTTCCTCCATGTTGGAAGAGTCACAGGACCAGTTTATTTTATCTAGTATCTCAGTCTCTGTCCATTGCCGCTGCCTCATGCAGATCCTTTCCTACCATTTCTTGCTATTTCTTGCCAGCTTGCCAGCTTCCCAACTGGTTTTCCAGCTTCCAGTCTCTTACCCCTGACCTTACCTTCTGCACTAACCCTAGAATGACTTTTATGAAATGTATTTCTGATCGTGTCACTTCTCTTTCTTTCTTTCTTTCTTTCTTTCTTTCTTTCTTTCTTTCTTTCTTTCTTTCTTTCTTTCTTTCTTTCTTTCTTTCTTTCTTTCTTTCTTTCTTTCTTTCTTTCTTTCTTTCTTTCTTCCCTCCTTCCTTCCTTCCTTCCTTCCTCTTTCTTTCTTTCTTTTCTTTCTTTTTCTTTCTTTCTTTTCTTTCTTTCTCTCTCTCTCTCTTTCTCTCTCTCTCTTTCTCTCTCTCTCTCTCCCTTCCTTCCTTCTTTCCTTCTTTCTTTCTTTTTTTTTTTTTTCAGATGGGGTCTCACTATGTTGCCCAGGCTAGTCTCAAACTCCTGGCCTCAAGCAATCCTCCTGCCTCAGTCTCCCAGAGTGTTGGGATTACAGGCGTGAGCTGCCACAACTGGCCATCACTTTATACTTAAAATTATCTCAATTTCTGGCCAGGTGCAGTGGCTCATGCCTGTAATCCCAGCACTTTAGGAGGCTGAGGCAGGTGAATTGTTTGAGCCCAGGAGTTCAAGACCAGCCTGGGCATCATGGTGAAAAACTGTCTCTACTAAAAAATTAAGTGGACATGTTGGCACATGCTTGTAATACCAGTTACTCAGGGGCTTGAGGCATGAGAATCACTTGAACCAGGGAGGCGGAGGTTGGGGTGAGCCAAGATCGTGCCACTGCACTCCAGCCTGGGAGACAGAGTAAGACTCCATCTCAAAAAACAAAAAAAAAACAAAAAAAACCTCAATTTCCATTAGGATAAAACACAAACTTCTTAGCAAGGAACAGGTGGTCTTTTAAGATCTGGCCACTGCTGACTTCTCCAGCCTCATATTTCACTACTCTACACAGGCAGCCTATATTTCTGCTACTCCAGATACATCTAAAAATTTTTTAAATTTATTTTTAATTTTTTGTAGAGATGGGGTCTTGCTAATGTTGCCCAGGCTAGTCTCAAACTCTTGGGGTCAAGTGATCCTCCAGCCTTGACCTCCTAAGGTGCTGGGATTACAGGCTTCCAAATTAATTTCAATGAAAACTTTAATATGTCATGTCCTTACTGATGTCCGTGCCTCTGTTTGTGCTGTACCTTCTGAACATTCAGGGCTGGCAAAATTTTCTTCAATCTTAAAGTCACAACTTAATCTTTCTATCCCTGTCTCAGTACCCGTACACCTAGGCTGTGTCTCTGTTAGGGGCATCTCCTCTGTGGTCTGTTGCCTTAGGAGCAGTACATGCTCCTATCATTTCCTTATAAATGTTAAGTCTAGTTATTTTTCTTCCTCTCTCTCTCTCTCTCTCTCTCTCTATATATATATATATATATATATATATATTTTTTTTTTTTTTTTTTTCCTGAGACAGAGTCTCACTCTGTTACCCAGGCTGGAGTGCAATGGTGCAGTATCGGCTTACTGCAACCTTCGCCTCCCGGGTTCGAGCAATTCTCCTGTCTCAGCCTCTCAAGTATCTGGGACTACAGGCATGTGTCACCACACCCGGCTAATTTTTGTATTTTTAGTAGAGAGGGGATTTCACTATGTTGGCCAGGATGGTCTTGAACTCATGACCTCATGATCCGCCCTCCTCAGCCTCCCAAAGTGCTGGGATTACAGGCATGAGCCACCGCACCCAGCCTATTTATAAATTGTTTAAAGCCAGGGTCTGCTTCTTTCCTCCTTGTCCCAGGGCCTAGCTTAGTATATAGCACATAGGAAGCACTCAGTAAATGTTTTTTTGAAGGATGGAAGGAAATAAAGAAATAATCCAACACAACTGTGTTACGGAGGCATGTAGAATCCAGGAATAAGACAAGAGCAGACATAATGGGGAAACAGTCCAGATGACATCTGACCCCTTCCAACCTTCAGCTTCGATGAGTTCCTGGGGCAGGAAAACTCGAAATGAATAATGAAGGTGGACGTTTATTGTGATCTCATCTCTCATTTATCTGACTTCCTCTCTTCTCTGGTCTGCAAAGAAAGATATATATTCGTACCCTAAATGTGAGATAAGCTGATGATTTTGCAGATGCCATCATTTAATTATTTGCCTATTAAAGCCCAGCAATGTGCAACCCATCCTTTTTGCCTCCTCTTTCTTATTTTCTAGCTTTTCATGAAGGAAAAAATACAGCAACAAAAAACTTACTGGAGGAATATGTGGTTGTTTAATGTGGACTTCTCTTGTATCCTCTAACAATCAAGCAAACTGGTAATTCTTATTCTTTGCTGAATTACAAAGGATATATTATCCCTGCCCATTCTACTGCAGGAGAATAATGGTGTGTGGAAGGAAGAGAAAGGGACATTATAGAAAGGGACATTATTTTTCCAGGCCTCCTTCCCAAAAAAGAGGAAAAAGCTATTGCCAAAGGCCTATGTGTTTTGCTAAGGCACTGAATCTTTCCCTCTGGTAAAATCTAAAATCCTCAGGTGAACCCAGAAGTTCTAGTTTTGGAAATCTCATCTACTAAACTAAAAGTATGAATAAATAACATAGATACATGAATATTTTATGCAATATTATTTCAAGCGGCAAAAGACAACATCAGAAACCACTTGAATATTTATTATAGAGGAATATAAAAATAAAATATGGGGGGACGGGCGCGGTGGCTCAAGCCTGTAATCCCAGCACTTTGGGAGGCCGAAACGGGTGGATCACGAGGTCAGGAGATCGAGACCATCCTGGCTAACACGGTGAAACCCCGTCTCTACTAAAAAAATACAAAAAAATAGCCGGGCGAGGTGGCGGGCACCTGTAGTCCCAGCTACTCGGGAGGCTGAGGCAGGAGAATGGCGTGAACCCGGCAGGTGGAGTTTGCAGTGAGCTGAGATCTGGCTACTGTACTCCAGCCTGGGCCACAGAGCAAGACTCCATCTCAAAAAAATAAAATAAAATAAAATAAAATAAAATATGGGATATCCAAACTATAGATATTATGAAATTGTTAAAAATAATAAGACCCAGTGAGGTGGCTTACACCTGTAATCTCAGTGCTTTGGGAGGTTGATGGGGGAGGATTGCTTGAGGCCTGGAGCTCAAGACCAGCCTGGGGAACGTAGCAAGACCCTGTCTCTATAGATAATTTAAAAATGAAGTAAAAATTAGCCGGGTGTGATGGTGCATGCCAGTAGTCCTAACCAATCAGGAGGCTGAGGCGGGAGGATCCCTTGAGCCCAGGAGTTGGAGGGTGCAGTGAGTTAAGATCGCACTACTGCATTCTAGCCAGGGCAACAGAACAATAACCCTTTCTCTAACAAAAGAAATAATAATAATAATAACAAGTTAGATCTATGTGTATTAACCTGGAGGAATTTGAATGAAATATAGATGAAAAAAGGAAATTATTTTTAGAGGTTTATATAGTCCCATTTTTAAAAGATTACGTCAAAAATCTCTAGACATGTGAATGTATATATATAGAGGTATGTGTGTGTGTATATATATACACACACAGACATACATAGGTATGAAAAGATACATATCAAAAGTTCACATTGGTTGTGGGGAGGAGGGAATTCAGCAGAAAGGGATATTGTTGACTGTTTTACACAATAGTATTGTTTGACTTGTTCCCTCAAGCTGGCATTGCTTTTGCACTTTGAAAGGAAAACCCAAATTTTAAAAAAATCCCCCCAACACACACTTTTTGAAGATAAAAGCCCTCAACCAGTGCTTTAAGTCTAAAAATCATTCTAACAAGCAGGATTCCTTTGACTCCTTCTAAAGGATCCCCTGCTTAGCTTGCTATAATAGTACATCTGGAGAAAAATGGGCGTGGGGGGCGGGGGGTGGGAAAGGAAGCGAAAACTCTCTGGCTGGGCTGCAGAAATCTTTCTGAAACTGACTAGCCTGCTGAGTGATAGCAGGGAGGCCATGGAAGCCCACGCTCTGGAATGGCCCATTGGACCTCTGTGTTCTCAGGAAGGAGAAAAGTAGAAAAAGGCAGCCTGATTGCCTCTTGGCTCTTAGCCAAAGTTGCTGCACATGGTGGGAGTGGAATTTTTCCATGGCAGAGGAAGAGGAAAAAATCAGATCACATTTCCCACTGCCAGGGCCTATTTATTCAGGATGATCTAGGGGCCCTTGCTGTTCATAACAGAAGTGTGTTTTACTGGGTCGTGCCTTAATTTTCACCATTAGAAATCTCTTTCTTTTCTTTTTTTTTGAGACAGAGTCCTCGCTTTGTTGCCCAGGCTGGAGTATAGTGGTGTGATCTCAGCTCACTGCAACCTTCACTTGCTGGGCTCAAGCAATCCTTCCCACCTCAGCCTCTTGTGTAGCTGGGACTACAGGTGTGTGCCACCACATTTGGCGAATTTTTTTTTTTTCTTTTTGAGATGGAGTCTCGCTCTGTCACCCAGTCTGGAGTGCAGTGGCACGATCTTGGCTCACTGCAACCTCCGCCTCCCGGGTTCAAGTGATTCTCCCGCCTCAGCCTCCTGAGTAGCTGGGATTACAGGCACCCGCCACCATGCCCAGTTAATTTTTGTATTTTTAGTAGAGACGGGGTTTCACCATGTTGGTCAGGCTGGTCTCGAACTCCTGACCTCGTGATCCACCCACCTCGGCCTCCTAAAGTGTTGAGATTACAGGCGTGAGCCACTCCACCTGGCCTCACTTGGCAAATGTTTAAAACTTTTTGTAGAGACAAGGTCTCACTTTGTTGCCCTGGCTGGTCTTGAACTCCTGCGCTCAAGCAATCCTTTTGTCTTAATCTACCGAAGTGCTGAAATTACAGGTGTTAGTCACCACACGTGGCCCCTTTTTTTTGTCTTTTTCCTTCTTTTTTGCCTTCATATTTGGATGTGTTTCTCCCTAAAATACAAACACCCTAGAGAAGTGCCATGCATGGCCATTATTAGATTAACTGCAAAAGGAAGTCAGGGCAAAACAAACGTGAACAACTATTGGTTCGGCAAGGAAAATCACATTTTCCAGAAGAACCAGACATTTCTCTCTTTTACCTTACAAAAATAATGACATCAGCAACTTTTGGGAAGACTTGAGAGCCCACAAGAGGAATCTTCTCTTCTTTACCCCTTCTTCTGCCCTCCCCCAACCAGGGTACTTAGATAGTAGTCATGGATATTCAGAAAGCATTTTTGTAAAAATTTCACTTAGGAGTGAAGAGGTTAAGTACCGAACTACCGAATCATGTACTTGGAAGAGACTTAATGGCCATCTGCTCCCACCTCTACCTATATACTAATAATACTTGACCCCATTTTCTGAAGGCTGACTATGGGCTTTGCCATTGTGTACCAAAGTCACACAGATAATATTTATAGTGTCGAGTCAATTAATCCACAGATTCCATGATTTTTGCCTCAGGTACACTGCCTTTCTTTATGACGTCACTGAAAAGTTACCAGTCTCTGTTTGGACACTTCCAGTAATGGGGAGCTTACTATTTTTAGAGGCAATCTTTTCGTTACTTATGAGGAAATTCTTTTTTGACGCGGGCTGTGCAGAAAACAGCCAGCATAATCATTTGTCGTGTTTAGACCTTTAAGTGCCAAAGATATCTCATCCCTCGGTCACCACTGTTGTCTGTTCTTAGTTCTTTCAACTGTTCCTTCCTCTGTTTTCACCATCCTGGTCCTACTTCTCAATACAGTCTTTAGTTTGTCCAGTAACATCCAAACTTAATTGTCACATCCAGGACTGAAAACAACAATTACACAAATGTAAACTCCACAATGGCAGAGAATGTATCTGTCTTCTTTATCTAGTTCTTAGCAGTTGCCCTGGCATAAACTAGGCACTCAATATATTTGCTGAATGAATGAATAACTCTTCTAGATGTGGAAGCTTCAGTACAGAATAGAGCAGGACTCTCCCCTCCTCATTCTGGATGTTTTCTGGGTTGATGAAGGTAGTCTAGCTCACTGCTTGCCTAATTGGCAGCCCACCCTCACCCTGGCCAACACTGACAACTTACCCAGCTTATTATCACTCAAATTGCTAAGACTTTGTAAAAACTACCAGCACATAGCCAGGCAGGACTTTCCCTTCCTATTTTATGGTTGTTGTTGTTGTTGTTGTTGTTATTTTAACTTTGGGCCATACTTTATAGCGAGTGTGCTCTAGTGGAAAGAGCATACTCTTTGGCCATTGATATGGTTTGGATGTTTGTCCCCTGAGGTGGGGCCCGGTAGGAGGTGATTGGATCTTGGGGACAGATCCCTCATGAATGATTTAACACCACCCCCTTGGTAATGAGTGAGTTCTCACTCAGTTAATTCACATGATATCTGGTTGTTTAAGAGTCTGAGACCTCCCCTACCCCCTTGTTCCTGCTCTCACCATGTGACACACCTGCTCCTCCTTCACCTTCTGCCATGATTGGAAGCTTCCTGAGGTCCTCACCAGGAGCAGATGCTGGAGCCATGCTTGGACAGCCTGCAGAACCATAAGTCAATTACACCTCTTTATAAATTACCCAGCCTCAGGTATGACTTTAGACCACTGAAAGGATGAACCAACACAGAAAACTGGGACTGAGAAGTGGGGCATTGCTTTAAAGATAACCAAAGATGTGGAAGCAACTTTGGAACTGGGGTAAGGGGCAGAGGTTGGAAGAGTTTGGAGAGTTCAGAAGAAGACAGGAAGATGAGGGAAAGTTTGGACCTTCTTAGAGACTGGTTAAATGGTTGTGTAGCTCTGCTCATCCTCAGGACACTGCTCCCCACATCCTAGCTGCTCCAGGTACAGTCAAGGCTCAATGGACCCCAGGTACAGCTTGGGCCATGACTCTGGAGGGCACAAGCCATAAGACTTGGTGGCTTCCATGTGGTGTTAAGTTTGCAGGTGCACAGAATGCAAGAATGAAGGAGGCTTGGTAGCCTCTACCTAGATGTCAGAAGATGTATGGAAAATCTGGGTGCCCAGGCAGAAGTCTGCTGCAGTGGTGGAGTCCCCACAGAAATACTGTACTAGAGTAATGCCAAGGGGAAATGTGGAGTTGGAGCCCTCACACAGTTCTCACTGGGGCACTGCTTAGTGGAGCTATGGGAAGGGGGCCACTGCCCTCTAGACCCCTAAATGGTAGAACCACTGACAGCTTGCATCCTGAGCCTGGAAAAGCCACAAGCACTCAACTCCAACCCGTGAGAGCAGACAGGTAAGTCACGGAGATGGGGCTGCCCAGAGCCTTGGGAGCCCACCTTTCACACCAGTGCGCCCAGGATGTGGGACATAGAGTCAAGGCTTGGGTTGGAGCTTTAAGATTTAATGCCTGCCCTGCTGGATTTCGGATTTGCATGGGGTCTATTTCTCCTTTCTTTTGGCCAGTTTCTCTTTTTTGGAACAAGAATGTTACCTAACACCTAAACCACCATTGTATCTTGGAAGTAAATTATTTTTTATCTTATAGGCTCATTGGTGGAAGGAACTCATTTCCAAATGAGACACGGGACTTGGGGCTTTTGAGTTAGTGTAGGAATGAGTTAAGACTCTGGGGGACTATTGCAAAGGCATGATTATATTTTGAAATGTGAGAAGGACATGAGATTCGGGGGCCAAGGGCAGAATTATATGGTTTGGATGTTTGTCCCCTCCAAATCTCATGTTGAAATATGATTCTCAGTGTTGGAGGCAGGGCCTGGTGGGAGTTGACTGGATCATAGCGGCAGATTCCTTAGCCCCATCTCCTGGGTGATAAGTGAGTTCTTGGTCAGTTAGTTCACATGAGATCTGGTTGTTTAAAGTCTGGGACCTTCCCCCACCATCACCTTCTTGCTTCTCCTCTCACCATGTGACATACCTGCTCCCCCTTCACCTTTCACCACAATTGGAAGCATTCTGAGCCCTTCATCAGGAGTAGATGCTGGATCCATGCTTGCATAGCCTGCAGACCCTGAGCCAATGAAGCCTCTTTTCTTTTCTTTCTTTTCTTTTTTTTTTTTTTGTTTCCTTCTGATTCAGTCCTCATAAACTGCTTTTCCTTATAAATTAGTCAACCTCAGGTATTTCTTTATAGCAACACAAAAGTGGCCTAACACAGCCACATATATACCTGGGTGAGAATCTTGGCTTTGCATTCAATGGCTGCATAACCTTGGATCAATCATTTAGCCTCTCTGAGCCTCCATTTTCAGCATCTATAAAATGGGGTACTGGGCCGGGTACAGTGGCTCATGCCTGTAATCCCAGCACTTTGGGAGGCCCAGGCGGGCAGATCACAAGGTCAGGAGATTGAGACCGTCCTGGCTAACACTGTGAAACCCCATCTCTACTAAAAATACAAAAAATTAGCCCAGAGTGGTGGCATGTACCTGTAGTCCCAGCTACTCAGAAGGCTGAGGCAGGAGAGTCGTTTGAACCCCGGAATTGGAGGTTGCAGTGGGCTCAGATTGCATCACTGCACTCCAGCCTGGGCGACAGAGCAAGACTCCTTCTAAAAAAGAAAAAGGGCTGTCGGGGCGGGGGTGGGGGAGTACTATACAAAATATCTCACAGGGATATTTTGAGGATTAAAAGAGATAATGAATGTAAGGTACCTAACACATAAGAAGTGCTGAACAAATTGTTAATTTACCTAAATAAAAAGTTACTATTATCCTAAGTTCTTAGATGACATGTATAGCGTAAGCACTGAAGGACACTGTAGACAGTCTGACAAGCAGAGAGAAAGAAGAATGTATGAAACTCCCTGGTGCGTATATGAAGAAAACAAAATCTACAAGAACTAAAACAACTGGAAAAATAGAAGATCAAGGCTACTTTGCAAAAGACCACTCAGTCAGACATCTCCCTGGCATAGTGCCAAGCTCAGAACAAGCAATTGTTCTGCAGTTATGAAACATTCATGGCACAGAGCCATCGGGTAACCCAGGTACCATCCTATTCCTCGAGGCCAGGCTTCGCTGGCATCAGAAGTCAGGAAAGAATCAAGAGTTGAATCCATCCAATTATTCAATAAACGGCTGGGCTCAGTGGCTCACGCCTGTAATCCCAGCTCTTCGGGAGGCCAACACAGGTGGATTGCTTGAGTCCAGGAGTTCAAGACCAGCCTGGGCAACATGGCAAAACCCTGTCTCTACAAAAATTACAAAAAAATTAGCCTAGCATATTGGCACGTTCTTGTAGTCCCAGCTACTCAGGGGGCTGAGGTGAGAAGATTACATGAGCCCAGGAGGTTGAGGCTACAGTGAGCTGTGATCGCACCACTGTATTCCATCCTGGATGATAGAGTGAGACGCTGTCTCAAAACAAAACAAAAACAAAAACAAACAAACAAAAACCACCCAAACTTCAATAAGCATATGGAGCACCTAGTATATTCCAGGTACTGTGCTTAGCTGCTGCCCATACAGAAAAGAAAAAGACACACAGTCGCTGCCCTCAAGCAGCTCACAGTCTAGTAGGGAAGAAAAGAATACAACTATTCACAAGGCAGTGGTATAAGTACACAAATGGTATGAGCGGAGTATAGCGAAGGCACAAAGGACTGGAGAATATATCAAAGAAATGATGCTCTTGTTTCTAAAATCTTACATTTTAACTTAAAAAGCAAGACTTGCTGGGCGCGGTGGCTCAAGCCTGTAATCCCAGCACTTTGGGAGGCCGAGACGGGCGGATCACGAGGTCAGGAGATCGAGACCATCCTGGCTAACCTGGTGAAACCCCGTCTCTACTCAAAAATACAAAAAACTAGCCGGGCGAGGTGGCGGGCGCCTGTGGTCCCAGCTACTCGGGAGGCTGAGGCAGGAGAATGGCGTGAACCCGGGAGGCGGAGCTTGCAGTGAGCTGAGATCCGGCCACTGCACTCCAGCCTGGGCGACAGAGCGAGACTCCGTCTCAAAAAAAAAAAAAAAAAAAAAGCAAGACTTGAGACTCTGGAGATGGGAATCCTCATCCCTTCCTGCTTCTTTCTGGTTTTACACAAATATTTTAACCTATTTGAGCATTGGTGTCCCCACTGAGCTATGTGTTTCTTAAGGTTTGGGCAGTGACTTCAGCTCTCTGTGCCTGAGAGGCCTTCTCTGTATAATGAGAGTAGTAATAAAACCTACCTCACAGGATTAAGTGGCATCATGTTTGTAAAAGTATTCAGAATAATGCATGAATAATAATAATAACAATCCGCCTGCTAAATAAGATAAATGTAACTATCCTATTGTTTCTGTCACCAGGCTCCCATCATAAAACCTGTGATTTGTTTATCCACATAGGAGATTCTTCCAGTATCCTGCTTTCTTTATTGCTCTCTGCCATAGGGAAATGCATGTACATGGATCATACTCTAAACCGTGTCATTTTCACCTTTTCTTTTTAGAGACAGTCTGTCACCCAGGCTGGAGTGCAGTAGCACAATCATAGCTCGCTTCAGCCTAGAAGCCACCTTCCAGCCTCAGCCTTCTGAGTAGCTGGGACTACAGACATGTGCCACCATACACAGCTGACATTTTGATTTTTAACAGAAGGCAATTTATTTTTATGTTTACTTAGGGAGTACCCCCCAATTCCTAGTTTGTACAAAGCTATTTGTAAAATATAAACTTGTAAATATGTCTTCAGTTTTTCTGATAAAGGAAATAAATGAGTCATAAAGTAGTGGGTTGGAATAACATGGCTAATTAGAAATTAAGTGAACCGATTTCATTCCTAAAACAAACATATTTTATTCAGATGTTTCTTTTTTTTTTTTTTTTGAGACGGAGTCTCGCTGTGTCTCCCAGGCTGGAGTGCAGTGGCGTGATCTCGGCTCACTGCAAGCTCCGCCTCCCGGGTTCATGCCATTCTCCCGCCTCAGCCTCCCAAGTAGCTGGAACTACAGGCGCCCGCCACCACACCCAGCTAGTTTTTTGTATTTTTAGTAGCGACGGGGTTTCACCATGTTAGCCAGGATAGTCTCGATCTCCTGACCTCGTGATCCACCCGCCTCGGCCTCCCAAAGTGCTGGGATTACAGGCTTAAGCCACCGTGCCCAGCCTTATTCAGATGTTTCTTAGTTAAAGTAGCGGTCCTTGGATATTAAACAGGTAGTCTCTATTTAACATTAAATAAATGGGTGGAGGTAGGGAAAGCCTTTGCATTGAGTAGCTTAAGAAAGAATCTGTGAGGCTGGGCACAGTGACTCATCCTGCAGTCTCAGTTCAGGAGGCTGAGGTGGGAGGATCCCTTGAGCCCAGGAGTTGGAGACCAGCCTGGGCAACATAACAATACCCCATCTCTACAAAAAAATTTAAAGTTAGCCAGGCATGGTGGTACGCGCCTGTAGTCCCAGCTACTCAGGAGGCCTAGGCAGGAGCATTGCTTGAGCCCAGGAGGTCAAGGCTGCAGTGAGCCATGATTGCACCACTGCACCCCAGCCTCAGCAACAGAATGAGACCCTGTCTCTAAATAAATAAATAAGACTATATGTTTCAAGAAGGTTATAATTATATTATGGCAGGAGAGAAAATCTCTTAAAATGTAAATAAGGCTTTGTCTTCATTTCTAGATTTTCCCATCCTTGTGTTTACCCAGTGAATAAAATATTGCTCTGCACTCTCTTCCTGTCTTCAATAGCCCTTCCATTTACCGTCATGGAATTCTTCTCTGGGGTTTCACCATGGAGTCCTCTAGCCATCTTGACAGTGACAGCCCCTCTATCTTCAGCCTGAGTTTCGCTGGAGTATGGGAGTCTGGGATTGGGCTGCTCCCTGAATCTGTCAGGAGCCCTAGTCCCTTGCCATAGCCACCCTCAGATTCCAGCCTTCCAAAATCCTGATCTACCGACCCAGGCTCTGCAACTCTACGAGGGCTCCAAGTTTCCATTTATATTTGAATTGCCCACTGGACTAAAAGCTCTTCTCTGAATCTCCATCTACTTATTTGAGTCCTGACACCCTACTTAGTTCTTTTGTTCTTTTTTTTTTTTTTTTTTTTTTTGGAAGAAACGGGGTCTCGCTCTGCCTCCCAGGCTGGAGTGCAGTAGCATGAGCACTGCTTACTCTAACTTTGAACTCCCAGGCTTAAGCAATTCTCGCACCTTAGCCTCTGGAGTAGCTGAGACTACAGGCACACACCATCATGTTTGATTAATTTTAAAACAATTTTTTTTTTTTTTTTTTTGAGACGGAGTCTCGCTCTGTAGCCCAGGCTGGAGTGCAGTGGCCGGATCTCAGCTCACTGCAAGCTCCGCCTCCCGGGTTCACGCCATTCTCCGGCCTCAGCCTCCCGAGTAGCTGGGACTACAGGCGCCCGCCATCTCGCCCGGCTATTTTTTGTATTTCTTAGTAGAGACGGGGTTTCACTGTGTTCGCCAGGATGGTCTCGATCTCCTGACCTCGTGATCCGCCCATCTCGGCCTCCCAAAGTGCTGGGATTACAGGCTTGAGCCACCGCGCCCGGCCTTTTTTTTTTTTTTTGAGATAGGTTTCCTTCTGTTGCCAAGGCTGATCTTGAACTCCTGGCCTAAGGAAATCCTCTCTTCTTAACCTCCCAAAGTGCTGGGATTATAGTCCCATTGAGCCCAGCTCCCACTTAGCTCTTGCTGGAATCCACCTCTTCCTAGTTGTGTGACTTGCAGCAACTAACCTAATCTTTCTGAATCTCCATTTTCTACTTCTTAGGCTGTTGCAAGGACAAATGAAATGCCAAAGACAGACAGACATTGGTGTAGATACAGATAAGGATATGGATAGAGGTATGCAGATGTTCAAGAAACATTAGTTTTTCATCCCTATATTTACAAATCTCAGCTTCTGGTGCTATGTCCATTACTTCAGGCCTCCTTCACTTGCCATGAAGGCCTGAGTCTGCCATTCCTTCACAGATATTCTCCTATGTGTCCACCATTCCCATGCCATTCTTTCTCTTTTTCATTCGTAGCCTGTACCGCTGAGGTCCCTGAAAGCACTATGGCTGAGCCAGCACAGCTCACAGCAGACCCATCTGCTTGGATCATCTTTCTTTCTCCCGTTCTTCATCCCTATCCCCACAGCACCCATACTTCCCAGCCATCCTTGATACTCAAAGTTTGGTCTGAGGGCCAGCAGCAGTATCACCTGGGTGCATTAGAAATGCAGTATGTGATGCCCCACTCCAGACCTGGAATTCTGCATTTCGACAGGGTTAACATTCCTCCTTCAGGAATCTTTCTCTGATGTCCCTGTAGTAAGTTAGGGGCTCCTATGCCATGCTCCATCCCACAGGAATCAGCCTGCTGTAGAACCAAAGAAACTCATTCCTGGCCTTGGGACCCACATGTGCAAAAGACTACAGGCTAAAAATATCCTAGAGCATGTGGTATATGGATTAATCTATCCCCCCCACTGCAATGATTTTTTTTTTTTTTTTTTTGAGACAGAGTCTCACTCTGTCACTCAGGCTGGAGTGCAGTGGCGTGACCTCAGCTCACTGCAACCTCTACCTCCCTGGTACAAGTGATTCTCCTGTCTCAGCCTCCTGAGTAGCTGGGATTACAGGCATGCACCAGCTGTGTTTGGCTAATTTTTGTATTTTTAGTAGAGATGGAGTTTTACCATGTTGGCCAGGCTAGTCTCAAACTCTTGACCTAAGGTGATCCGCCTGCCTCAGCCTCCCAAAGTGCTACTGTTTTTTACCGGTGTGAGGTTACCGGTGTGAGGCACCACACCCAGCCCCCACTGCAATGATTTATGTACATCTCTGTCTCCCTTACTCATCTATGAGTTCCTTAAAAGCAGGAACTGAGTCCTGTTGATCTTTGTATTTCCAATACCTGGCATAGTGTCTGGCATAGAGTAGGTGTCCAACAAGTATACAGATAGGACAGCAACAAGAAGATAGGCTTGGAGAGAGATTTCTTCTGGGCTTAGTTCATTGTCCATCAAACTGGTATCTTGAGCTTTCTTCTAGAGCAGTAGGATAAGACCACTAAGAAAAAAAAGGTTTTTCAATTAAAGGAAGAAATTACAAATGATGGGTAGGTTTCTGGATGCTCTGTAAGCTATCCTTTTTAAAAATCCCTCAGAAATATATTTCACTGGTAACAGTAAAAAAGATGAGGAGGAAGAAGTTCAGAGGTGGCTGAATAGTGAAGAGTGAGCATATGTTTGGTTTTACTGCCGCTCCAGTTTCAACTCCAAAGGCCTGCATGTATTTCCCTGGAGACACATGTGACTTAGTTACAGCCCTTGTGCTACATTTCTTTTGTCTATAGCACAAGGGTGAATGCCTCTTATGCTCATTTCTGAGAAAGGAGCCCAAGTTCAGCTGGTTTGTCCTTGTTACATTAGCTGAAATTGAGAGAGCCTTAACTACCACCTCCTTTACAAAAATTCTATAGAGATTATAAAATTTAGAATCAAACAGAGATTAAAAGTCCTCTAGTCTGCCAGTCTCCAACTTGTACCCCTTAGCTCTATTAGCATTATTGCAAAAAGTCCACAAATCTATGTAGGCATTTAGCATTGGGTTCAGGCTGAATAAAGGTTATGTCTTGCACAAATAGGTTCTATTTTTCAAGTCATAAGTGGCTTAGAACACTGACTCTAGAGCCATAAAGCCTGAGTTGAATCTCAGCTCCACCAGTACTAGTTGTGTGCCTTGAAGCAAGGCACTTTCTGTGCCTGTTTTCTCATCGGTAAAACAGGGATAACTATACTTATTTCACAGAATTACATGAGCTAACACTTGTATATATTTTATCATAGCATCTGGACTATAATAAGCACTATATAAATCCTAGCTAAACAAAACAAATAAAAAAATAAGCTAGGCATGGTGGTGCATACTTGTAGTCCTAGCTACTTGGGAGGCTGAGGTAGGAGAATCACTTGAGTCCAGGAATTTGAGGCCAGCCTGGGTGAGACCCCATCTCTAAAATAAATAAATAGACTTCAACTAGATCATCTAAGAGAGAATACTGAGATTCAACAGAGAAGTGATGAGAAGCATGGAAAGCAAGTAAGCAGATGGAAGCAAGACAGTCTGATTGGCTGGGATCAGCTGGGAGTCAGGAAAAGCCCCTTGATATGGGAAAAGGGTAAGAAAGAGCCCCAGGGCTCCACATTCCCACCACAGCCTTTTATAGTCTTAGCTATAGGAGAACCCACAACCCACATGGGCCTTGAGACTAACATAGGGAGCTGCCTAAAGACTGCACAGAGGCCGGGCATGGTGGCTCACACTTGTAATCCTAGCAGTTTGGCAGGTCGAGGTGGGTGGATCACCTGAGGCCAGGAGTTCAAGACCAGCCTGGCCAACATGGTAAAACCCCATCTCTACTAAAAATACAAAAATTAGCCAGGCACGGTGGTGGATTCCTGTAATCCCAGCTACTCGGAAGGCTGAGACGGAGAATTGCTTGAACCCAGGAGGCAGAGGTTGCAGTGAACTGAGATTATGCCACTGCCTTCCAGCCTGGGCAAAAGAGCAAAACTCAGTCTCAAAAAAAAAAAAAAAAAAAAAAAAAGGCACAGAAGCATTGCTCCAGAGAGGGAACACACACAAAGTCCCATAGGCATCCATGTCCTAAGCAGCTGCAGCTTGGTGCTATTCTGAGAATCAAGCTCCCAGAGGTCTGCATCCTGCCCTGGGGTCTGGGCTGCTGCTGCCATCACTGGGCTAAGGTGGGAGAGGGGAGGCTGGGCAGTCCCATGCACCCCAAGGAAAATTCCCACTGCTGCTGCGGCAGAATACTGTGGGACAAAGGCGTGAGCAAATTAGACTGCCCGCAGTTACCTGCCTTGGCCGCTCCAGCAGAGATGGGCTCCACCTTCAATGGTGGCAGGCCCACAGTGTAGTCACCACTGCCCACATCTGAGCCACGCTGCCCATTCCTATTGCAGCCAGCACCTGAATGCACTACCAAGGGGGCCTGAGGACATGTCTATCAGCCTGGTCTCCTTCCACCAGTACTCAAGTATGTTACCCAGAGGTTGGGTCAACCCAACCTGCCAATACCACTACAGCTATCACCCAACTGCATGCATCACCAGAGGGCCAGGGGACTAGCCTGCGCAACCTGTCACAGCCACTACCAACACCACCATGGACCTCCTGGACTCCAGTGGGTTTGTTCCACCACTGCTACTGCCATGGCCCACAGCATACCAGCTGCCAAGGGGCCTGAGAATTTGCACATATGCCCAACACACTGCTTGGCCCACCACTACTGCCACTGGGGCTCAAACACTGGCCCACTTGGCACCCTAGTTCCAGCAAAACCTAACCACAGACTCCACCGATAACCACACCTAGAGCCACCAAAAAAGCATGGATGCCACTGATGCCGTTTATAGCTGAAGAAACACAGCTAGGCTGGGTGCGGTGGCTCACACCTGTAATCCCAGCACTTTGGGAGGCCAAGGTGGGTGGATCACCTGCGGTCAGGAGTTTGAGACCAGTCCGACCCATATGGTGAAACCTCGTCTCTACTAAAAATACAAAAATTAGCTGGGCATGGTGGTATGCGCCTGTAGTCCCAGCTCCTCAGGAGACTGAGACAATAGAATGCTTGAACCCCTGGGAGGCAGAGGTTACAGTGAGATAAGATCGCACCACTGTACTCCAGCCCGGGTGACAGACTGAGATTCCATCTCAAAAAAAAAAGAAATCACATAGCCCACATGCTATTGCATGCACCCCAAATCAAGACCAACCAACGACACCCTATCTAACCAAAAACATATACACTTCTTTAGGGAAAAGTCTTCCCCTGCAAAGCAATTTCAAAAAATTAGAAGTGACAATTATACTAGATATGCAGATGTCAATGCAAGGACACAGGAAACATGAAAAAGCAAGGAAATATGACACCACTAAAGGAAAACAATAATTCTCCATCAGTAGATCCCAATAAAAAAGAAATTCACAAAATACTGATTTTAAAGAACCTTAGTGAGTTACAAGAGAATTCTGAAAAAGAATACAGAGAAATCAGAAAAACAACTCAGGATATGAATGAGAAATTTACCAGAGGTATTTTTATAAAGAACCAAACAGGCCGGGCGTGGTGGCTGACGCCTGTAATCCTGGCACTTTGGGAGGCTGAGGCGGGTGGATCACAAAGTCAGGAGATCAACACCATACTGGCTAACATGGTGAAACCCCATCTCTACTAAATAAACAAAAAATTAGCCGGATGTGGTGGCAGGCACCTGTAGTCCCAGCTACTCAGGAGGCTGAGGCAGGAGAATGGCATGAACCCGGGAGGCGGCACTTGCAGTTAGCAGAGATCGCACCATTGCACTCGAACCTGGGCGACAGAGGGAGACTCAGTCTCAAAAAAAAAAAAAAAAAAAAAAAACAAACAGAAAGCTTAGAACTGAAGAATTCATTTATTTAAGGAAATACAAAATACACTTGAAAGCTTCAACAATAGCTCATACCTGTAATCTTAGCAATTTGGGAGGTCAAGACAGGTGGATTGCCAGAGCTCAGGAGTTTGAGACCAGCCTGGTCAAAAATGGCAAAACTCTGTGTCTACTAAAGATGCAAACAATTAGCTGGGCATGGTGGCATGCACCTGTAATCCCAGCTACGCAGGAAGCTGAGGCACAAGAATCACTTGAACCCAGGAGGTGAAGGTTGCAGTTAATGCAGATCATGCCACTGCAGCCTGGGTGACAGAATAAGACTGTGTGCCTCAAAAAAAAAAAAAAAAAAAGGGAAAGAAAAGAAAGTTTCAACAATAGACTAGATCACCAGGTGCGGTGGCTCACGCCTGTAATCGTGAGGCTGAGGCGGGTGGATCACGAGGTCAAGAGATTGAGACCATCCTGTCCAACATGGTGAAACTCCATCTGTACTAAAAATACAAACATTAGCTAGGCGTGGTGGTGCGTACCTGTAATCCCAGCTACTCAGGAGGATTAGGTAGGAGAATCACTTGAACCCGGGAGGTGGAGATTGCAGTGAGCCGAGATCGTGCCATTGCATTCCAGCTTGGGCAACAAGAGGGAAACTCCGTCTCAAAAAAAAAAAAAAAAAAAAAAAAAAGACTAGATCAAACAGAAGACAGAATTTCAGAACATCGGGACAAGTCTTTGGAAACAATTTAGGCCGGGCGTGGTAGCTCACACCTGTAATCCCAGCACTTTGGGAGGCCGAGGCGGGCGGATCACGAGGTCAGGAAATCGAGACCATCCTGGCTAACATGGTGAAACCCCATCTCTACTAAAAATACAAAAAAAAATTAAAAATACAAAAATTTAGCCAGGCATGGTGGCAGGCGCCTGTAGTCCCAGCAACTCGGGAGGCTGAGGCAGGAGAATGGCATGAACCCGGGAGGTGGAGCTTGCAGTGAGCTGAGATGCGCCACTGCACTCGAGCCTGGGCAACAGAGCGAGACTCCGCCTCAAAAAAAAAAAAAGAAAAGAAAAGAAAAAAAAGAAATAGTAAGATAAGAATAAGGAAAAAAAGAATGAGGCCAGCCACAGTGGCTCAGGTCAGTAAACCCAACACTTTGGAAGGCCACAGCAGAAAGATTGCTTGAGTTCAGGAGTTTGAGACCAGCCTGAGCAACATAGTAAGACCTCATCTTTACTACTAATAATTTTTTTAAAGTAGGCTGGCATGGCCAGGCATGGTGGCTCACTCCTGTAATCCCAGCACTTTGGGAGGCCAAGGTGGGCGTATCAGCTGAGGTTGGGAGTTTGAGACCAGCCTGACCAACATGGAGAAACCTCGTCTCTTAAAAAAATACAAAATTTGCTGAGCACAGTGGCGCATGCATGTAATCCCAGCTACTCGGGAGGCTGAGGCAGGAGAATTGCTTGAACCCGAGAGGCGGAGGTTGTGGTGAGCCATGATTGTGCCATTGCACTCCAGCCTGGGCAACAAGAGCAAAACTCCATCTCAAAAACAAAAATAGGCTGGCATGATGGCACACACCTGTAGTCCTACCTACTCAGGAGGCTGAAGTGGGAGGACTGCTTGAGCCTGGGATGTCAAGGCTGCAGTGAAGTATAATTGTGCCACTGCCCTGTAGCCTGGACAAGGCAAGAACAAGACCCTATCTTGAAAAAAAAAAAAAAGAAAAGAAAAAAGAATAAGCAAAGTATTCATGATATTTGAGACAACATAAAGCATCTGAATATTCTAATTATTGGTGTCCCTGAGGGCTAAGACAGAGTAAAAGAATTAGAAAACCTATTTAACTAAATAATAAATGAAAACTTCCCAAGTTTAGCAGGAAATTTAGACATCCAGGTACAAGAGGCTCAACGATCCCCAGGAAGATATAATGCAAAGATGTATTCTCCATGGCACATTATAGTCCAGACTGTCTATAATAAAAGACAAAGAGCAAATATTAAAAATGGCAAGAAAAAAGCATCTAGTCACCTACAAGGGAAGCTACATCAGACTAACAGTGGATTGCTTTCCTTTTTTTTTTTTTTTTGAGACAGGGTGTCACTCTGTTGCCAAGGCTGTAGTGCAGTGGCATGATCACTGCTTACTGCAGCCTTGGCCTGCCAGTCTCAAGTGATCCTCCCAAGTATCTAGAACTACAGGCATGTAGTTCTAGTTACTACATGTAATCCCACCAAAGTGCTGGGATTATGGGAGTGAGCCACCACACCTGGACATGGCAGCTTATTTTAAAAAAATTATTAGTAGTAAAGATGAGGTCTTACTATGTTGCTCAGGCTGGTCTCAAACTCCTGAACTCTGGCTTTTCACATCTGGTTAATTTCTTAATTTTTAGTAGAGATCGGTCTCAGTATGTTGCCCTGGCTGCTTAACAATAGGTTTCAGAGCAGAAACCTTATAGGCCAGAAGAGAATGAGATGATATATTCAAAGTGCTGAAAGTAAAAAAAAAAAAAAAAAAAAGCCTGTCAGCCAAGGATACTATATCCAGAAAAATTATTTTTCATTAATGAAGGAGAAATAAAGTCTTTCGCAGACAAACAAATGCTGAGGGTTTTGGTTGTTTGTTTGAGACAGGGTCTCACTCTATTGCCCAGGTTGGAGTACAGTGGCATGATTATAGCTCACTGTAGCCTCAACCTCCCAGGCTCAAGTGATCCTTCTGCCTCAGCCTCTCAAGTAAATGGGACCACAGATACACACCAACAAGTTTGGTTAACTTTTAAATGTTTTGTAGAGATGGGGTTTGGCTTTGTTGCCCAGGCTAGTCTCAAACTTCTGGGCTCAAGGGATCCTCCCACCTTGGCCTCTGAAAGTGTTGAGATTACAGGCATGAGCCACTGCACCTGGCCTAAGGATATTCTTTATTGGTACACTGGCCCCATAAGAAATGCTCAAGGGAGTCCCAAACCTGAAAGTAAAAGGATGACATTTACCATCATGAAAACATACAAAAGTATAAAACTCACTGGTAAAGCAATCACACAAAGGAGGAAGAGAAAAAGCTCAAATGGTATCTGTACAGATATCCACCAAAGCACACAAGAAACAGTAAGAGAGAAAGAAAGGAACAAAGAATATATAAAATAGCCAGAAAAGAATTAACAATATGACAAGAACAAAGCCTCATATATCAATAATAGCCTTAAACATAAATAGGTGAAATTCTCCACTTAAAAGATACAGAATAGCTAAATGGATTAAAATAATAATAGTAATAATACAGGATTTAACAATATGCTGCTTACAAGAAACTCACTTTGTAATCCCAGCATTTTGGAAGCCACGGTGGGTGGATCACCTGAGGTAAAGAGTTCAAGACTAGCCTGGCCAACTTGGCAAAACCCCGTATCCACTAAAAATACAAAAATTAGCCCAGCATGGTAGCATGCTCCTGTAATCCCATCTACTCAGGAGGCCGAGGCATGAGAATTACTTGAACCCAGGAGGCAGAGGTTGCAGTGAGCCAACATCGCACCACTGCACTCCAACCTGAGTGACAGAGCAAGACTATATATAAAAAAAAAAAAAAAAAAAAAAAAAAAGATACTCACTTTGTCAGTAAAGACACATACAGACTGAAAGTAATGGGATGGAAAAATATATTCCATGCAAATGAAAACCAAAAGTAAGCAGGAATAGCTACACTTAAATGAGACAAAACAGACTTTAGGCCAGACACAGTGGCTCACACTTTTAACCCCAGCACTTTGGGAGGCCAAAGTGAGAGAATCACTTGAGCCCAGGAGTTCAAGACCAACCTAGACAACACAGTAAGACCTTGTCTCTACAAAAAAGTCAAAAATTACCCAGTCATGGTGGCGCACATCTGTAGTCCCAGCTATTTGGGAGGCTTAGGTGGGAGGACTGTTTGAGCCCTAGAGATGGAGATTGTACCACAGCACTTTAGCCTGGGTGACAGGGTGAGACCCTGTCTCAAAAAACAAAACAAAACAAAACAAAAACAGACTAAGTCAAAAGTAGTTTAAAAAAAAAAAAAGAGAGAGACAAAGAAAGTCATTATATAATGATTAAGGGATCAATCCAGGAAGAGGAAATAACAATTCTAAATATATATGCTCCCAACTCTGGAGCACCAGAAAGCAAATAATACTAGATCTAAAAAGAGAGAGATAGACTGCAATACAATAATAGACAGGAACTTTAAGACCTCACTCTCAGCATTAGACAGATCATCTAGACAGAAAAGAAAGAAAGAAACATTGGATGTAAACTGGACTTTAGACCAAATGGACCTAACAGAAATTTACAGAACATTCTAGCAACTGCATAATATACATTATTATTTTAGTTTAGTTTAGTTTTTTGAGAGAGAGTCTCACTTTGTCACCCAGGCTGGAGTGCAGTGACATGATCTTGGCCTACTGCAACCTCCAGCTCCTGGGTTCAAGCAATTCTCATGCTTCAGTCTCCCAAGTAGCTGGAATTACAGGTGCACACCATCACGCCCAGTTAATTTTTGTATTTTTTGTAGAGATGGGGCTTCACTATGTTGGCCATGCTGGTCTCGAACTCCTGACCTCAAGTGATCCACCTGCCCTGGCCTCCCAAAGTGCTGGATTAGAGGTATGAGCCACCACGCCTGGCCAGAATATACATTCTTTTCCTCAGTACATGGAAGATTCTCCAGGATAGACCATATGTTAGGCCACAAAACAAGTCTCAACCAATTTTCTTTTTCTTTTTTTTGAGATGGAGTCTCGCACTGCCGCCCAGGCTGGAGTGCAGTGGTGAATCTGGCTCACTGCAACCTCCATCTCCCAGGTTCAAGTGATTCTCCTGCCTCAGCCTCCCAAGTAGCTGGGACCACAGGTACGTGCCACCACACCCGGCTAATTTTTGTATTTTTAATAGAGATGGGGTTTCACTATGTTGGCCAGGCCGATCTCAAACTCCTGACCTCAGGTGATCTGTCTGCCTCAGCCTCCCAAAGTGCTGGGATTACAGGCGTGAGCCACCACGCCTGGCCTCTCAACCAAAATTCTAAAAATCAAAATAATATCAAGCATCCTCTCAGACCACAATGGAATAAAATAAGAAATCAATACCAAGAGGAACTGTGAAAACTATACAAAAACGTGGAGATTAAGCAATAAGCTCCTGAATGATGAGTGGGTCGATGAAGAAATCAGGAAGGAAATAAAAAATTTCTTAAAATAAGTGAAAATGGAGTTACAACATACCAAAACCTGCAGGATACAGCAAAAGCAAAAGCTGCACTAAGAGGGGGCTTTTTTTTTTCTTTTCTTTGTTTGTTTATTTGTTTGTTTGTTTTTTGAGATAGAATCTTGCTCTGTCACCCAGGCTGAAGTACAGTGGTGAGATCTTGGCTCACTGCAACCTCTGCCTCCCCGGTTCAAGTGATTCTCCTTCCTCAGCCTCCCAAATAGTTGAGACTACAGGCACACACTATCATGCCTGGCTAATTTTTGTATTTTTAATAGAAATGGGGTTTCACCATGTTGGCCAGGCTGGTCTCGAACTCCTGGCCTCAAGTGATCCTCCTGTCTCGGTCTTCCAAAGTGCTGGGATTACAGGCATGAGCCACCACATCTGGCCAAAAAAGAAAAATTACAAATTAACAATCTAACAAGGTACTTCAAGGAATTAGAAAAGCAAATACAAACCAAACCAAACATTATCAGAAGAAAATAAATAAGGTAGTCATGGTGGCATGTACCTGTAGTCCTAGCTACTCAGGAGGTTGAGGCAGAATGATCGTTTGATCCCAGGAGGTTGCAGTGACCGTTGATCACTCCACTGCATTCCAGCCTGGGTGACAGAGTGAGACCCTGTCTCAAAAAAAAAAAAAAAGATAAAACAAAAAGTTGGTTATTCAAAAAGATAAACAAAATTGATAAATCACTAGCTAGACTAACAGAGAAGAGAAGTTCTGAAAAACAAAATCAGAAATGAAAAAGGAGTTATTGCAACTGATGCCACGGAAATACAAAAGCTCTTCGGAGATTATTATGAACAAATAGACACTGACAAACTGGAAAACCTAGAGGAAATGGATAAATTCCTGGAAACATACAACCTACCAAGATTTAATCAGGAAGAAATAAAAACCTAGAAGAGACTGATGAGTAGAGAGATTGAATCTGTAATAAAAAGTCTCCCAACAAAGAACAGCCCAGGACCAGATGGATTCACAGGTGAATTCTACTGAATGTACAAAGAAGAGCTAATAACGATCTTCCTGAAACTACTCCAAAAAAATTGAAAATACTTTCTAAGTCATTCTTCAAGACCAGTATCGCCCTGATAACAAAGCCAGGCAAGGACATCACAAAAGAAAACTGCAGACTAATATTCCTGATGATCGTAGATATAAAAGTCTCCAAAAAAATACTAGGAAACCAAGTCCAACAACACATTACAAAGATAATACAGGAGGCCAAGGCAGGATTGCTTGGGCAACCAAGCAAGTCCCTGTCTCCACAAAAAATACAAAAATTAGGCAGGCGTGGTGGTGTGAACCATCTGTAGTCTTAGCTACTCAGGAAGCCGAGGTAGGAGGATTACTTGAGCCCAAAAGGTCCTGGCTGCAGTGTACCAAGATCACACTACTGCTCCTCAGCCTGGGCAATGGAGCAAGACCCCGTGTTTTTTAAAAAAATCCATTAATTAATTTTTTAAATAGATAGTATAAAACAATTAGGTGAGATTTATACCAGGAATGCAATAATGGTTCAACATACACAAATCAATAAACATGGTACATCACATCAACTGGATGAAAGACAAAAAACATATGATTGTCTTGATAGATAGAGAAAAAGCATTTGCTAAAATTCAACATCCCTTCATGATAAAAACTCTCAACAAACTAGGCATAGAAGGAACATATCTCCAAATAATAAAGGTCATATATGACAAAGCCACAGCTAACATTATACTGAGTGGGGAAAAATTGAAAGCCTTTCCTCTAAGAACCAGAACAAGACAAGGATGCCCACTTTTACCACTCTCATTCAATATAGTACTAGAAGTCCCAGCTAGAGCCATTAGGCAAGAGAAAGAAACAAAAGGTGTCCAGATTGGAAAAGAGGAATTCAAATTGTCCCTCTTTGCTGATGATATTATTTTATTTGTAGGAAAACCTAAAGACCCCACCAAAAACTCTTAGTTCTGATAAATAAAATCAGTAAAGTTGCAGGATGCAAAATTAATGTACACAAATTATGACCATTTCTATATACCAATAATGATCTAGCCAAAAAAGAAATCAAGAAGGCAATCGCATGTATAGTATAATAGCTATCAAAAAATTAAAATATCTAGGAATAAATTTAAACAAGGAGGTGAAAGATCTGTAAGGAAAACTGTAAAACACTGATGAAAGAAAGTAAAAAGGACACAAATAAATGGAAAACCATCCCATGCTTATGGACTGGAAGAGTTAATCTTGTTATAATATTCATATTGTCCAAAGCAATCTAAAGATTCAAATTAATCCCTAGAAAAATACCAACATTATTCTTTACAGAAGTAGAAAAAAAATCCTAAAAATCACATGAAACCCAAAAAGAGCCCAAATAACCAAAGCAATCCTGTGCAAAAAGAACATGACTTGAAGTCACATTTTCTGATTTCAAAATATATTACAAGGCTATAGTAACCAAAACAGCATGGTATGACTAAATATAGACACATAGACGAATGGGACAGAATACAGAATCCCAAAATAAAGCCACATACTTACAACCAACTGATCTTCAGCAGAGCTAACACAAACTTACAGTGGGGAAAGGATACCTGCTTCAATAAGTGGTGCTGAGATAATTGGGTAGCCACATGCCAAAAAAAAAAAAAAAAAAAAAAAAAAAAAACTGGACCCTTATCCTTCACCACCTGGAAAAAAATCAAGTCAAAAATGGATTAAAAGGTTAAATTTTTAAGACTCAAAACTATAACAACACAAGAAAGAAAACCCAGGGAAAACTCTATTGCACTTTGGTCTGGGCAAAGAATTTATGACCAAGACTTCAAAAGCACAGGCAACAAAAACAAAAATACACAAATGGGACTTAATTAAATAAAAAGGCTTCTGCGCAGCAAAATAAATAATCAACAGAGTGAAGAGACATCTTGTTGAATGGAAAAAAATATTTGCAAATTATTCATCTGACAGGAGACTAACATCCAGAATAAACAAGGAATTCAAACAACAGGAAACAGCAACAACAATGACAACAAATAATTTTATTAAAAAGTGAGTAAAGGACATGAATAGACATTTCTCAAAAGAAGACATACTAATGGCCAACAGGTATATGAAAAAATGTGAAACCTCACTAATTGATATGATTTGGCTCTGTGTCCTCACCCAAATCTCACCTTGAATTGTAAATTCCATTGTCCCCATGTGTCAAGGGCGGGACCAAGTGGAGTTAATTGGATCATAGGAGGCCGTTTCCCTCATGCTGTTCTCATGATAATGAATGAGTCTCACGAGATCTGGTGGTTTTATAGGCAGCTGGTATTTCCCCTGCTTGCCCTCACTCTGTCCTTCTGCCCTGTGAAGAAGGTATCTACTTCTCCTCTGCCTTCTGCCATAATTATAAGTTTCTTGAGGCCTCCCCAGCAATGCAGAACTGTGAGTCAATTAAACCTCTTTCCTTTATAAATTACCCAGTCTTGGGTATTTCTTCATAGTCATGTGAGAACGCACTAATACATTAATCATCAGAAAAATGAAAATCAAAACCATAATGAGATACCATCTTATCCCAGCCAGAATAACTGTTGTGAAAAGACAAAAATAACAGATGCTGGTGAGGATGCTGGTGCAGAGCAAAGAGAACTTATACACTGTTGATGGCAATGTAAATTAGTATAACCACTATGGAAAACAGTACGAATATTTCTGGAAAAACTAGAAATAGAATTAGCATTTGACCTGGCAATTTCATTACTTTACTAAAAGAAAAGAAATAAAGGTATCAAAGGGATATCTGCACTCATACGTTTATTGCAGCCCCTTTTTTTTTTTTTTTTTTGAGACAGAGTCTGGCTCTCTTGCCCAGGCTGGAGTGCAGTGGTGTGATCTCATGCAGTACTATTTATAATAGTAAAAATGTGCAATCAACTTGTGTCTATCAGTGGATAAATGGGTACAGAGAATATGATATATATACACACAATTGAATACTATTTGGTCATTAAAAAAGAATGAAATCATGCCATTTGCAGCAACATGGATGGAACTGGAGGTTTCTTAAATGACATAAGCCAGGCACAAAAAGACAAACATCACATATTCTCACTTATATGTGGAAGCTAAAAAATTTGATCACCGGGTGGTAGAGAGTAGAAAGACAGATAACAGAGACTGAGAAGTGTGAGTGGGGGCAGTGGGAGAGAATGAAAAGTGGATTAAAGGGTACAAACATAAGTTGGAGAGAAGGAATAAATCCTATGTTTAATAGCAGAATAGGGTGACTACAATTAACACAAATGTATTGTACTCAGGTGATGGATACTCTAAATACCTCCAACTGGATCACCATGCATTATATATATGTAACAAAATTTCACATGTGCTTCATAAATTTGTACAAATAAAGTTTTTAATTAAAATAATAAAGTTCATAAGAAATGTGGTTGTAGTATTTATTAAAACTCTAACGAATAATTATTTGTCCAAATATTTAGCATTGTATGTTTCCCCATAGCCCGTAAGGACATAGGAGAGCCATGCCTGCCTTGTCCTCCGTGATTTCTGTGGTGCTAACAGAGTAGCTGGCACGTAGTGTTTGGTAGATACTCCTATGTGGAGTAGGCTCTTCACATTTTTCCTCACCACATGCTCTTGCTCAGGAACCTACTATGGCTCCTTATTGCTTACTCTACTAAATTCAGTTTCTCTGTCTAACTATTAAGGCCTCAGTAACCTGGCCACATTTGGCCTCTCTAGTTCACACATTCTCGACAGGGGTAATATCACGCCCAAGAGGGCAAATGTAGTTCTCAGGGGTTGGAAAAATATCTTACTTTTTAATAGATACAGCACACAAACAAATCTATCTATACCACACAACAGAGATACAATGTATCTGTGGTATTAACATTTCATTAGAGGAAGTGATTAGGAAAAATGTCTAAAAAGGTTCCTGGACAGGCAGCAATAATGAAAAAGTTTAAGAAAGACCGATACTGTCTTATTTCCCTCAAGAGAAAAGCACTCACTGCACAAGGGGTCGACGAAATGATTTTGTCTTTGGTCCTCAGTTTTCCAGAAGTAAAATGAAGGGGAGTTACTTGTGGCCTCTAAGGCTCTTTTCTGCTCTGACAGTTGATCACCCAAGACTCAGGGGCTCCCCAAGAACACAGGTATGCCTGTGCTCCTTTCTTTTCTTTCTTTTTTTTTTTTTGAGACGGAGTCTCGCTCTGTCGCCTGGGCTGGAGTGCAGTGGCCGGATCTCAGCTCACTGCAAGCTCCGCCTCCCGGGTTTACGCCATTCTCCTGCCTCAGCCTCCCAAGTAGCTGGGACTACAGGCACCCGCCACCTCGCCCGGCTAGTTTTTGTGTATTTTTTAGTAGAGACGGGGGTTTCACCGTGTTAGCCAGGATGGTCTTGATCTCCTGACCTGGTGATCCGCCCGTCTCGGCCTCCCAAAGTGCTGGGATTACAGGCTTGAGCCACCAAGCCCGGCCTGTGCTCCTTTCATTTGTGAATTTCATTCTCCCCACTGACCATTATTTCCTCTTGTCCATTTCCCTTCCACACATTCCCAGAACTTCTATTTTTTCCTCCTTTTTTCGGGGCCCCACCTTCTTCACATGAAGTCTCCTCTAATAACACTCCCATCTGCAATCCACAGAGATGGGGTTAGCGTATGTGAGCTAGGATTCAAGTGATGGGGGATTCCTCAAGGTCCTAAGAGATGGGGTTTCTAGCCAGTACCTAGCACAGTGCTTGGCATGAAATAGATGCTTAATAAGTATTTGCTGGGTGTAGAAAGTATGAATGAATAAATAAATTATTTTTCTGAATCTCCCCCCAGTTTTCCTCTCCAACCCCTTCCACAATGTTGAAAGCAGCATACAACTCAGGGAGGGGTCATCCTGGTTTGGGTTTCCCCAGAAGCAAACCATGAGACAAGCAACGGAGTGCAAGTTGTTTATTTGGGAAGTGACCCCAGGAAATGCTGGTAGAACAGTGGAGAAGTAAGGTAGGGAAGGAACAGGTACCAGTAAAAATTGTGTTACCAAGCAAGTCATCACTAGAGGCAACCAGAGCTTAATTCTGCTGGAGAACTCCAGGAACCAGTGTAGTTACCCCCACAAAAGAGGAAAGAGGAGAAGCCTTCGGGTCAGCTAGGTACTGAACACACCAGGTCCTGCAGAGCGGAGAGTTAAATCCAAGGTCATGGCAAAACATCTGAAGTTCATTGCCAGGACTGTGATGGTATGGGAAAGGAACATGGAAGGTGCATACAGGACCCTAAGCAGAATCCTTACTATGGATAGGCTGATTGAGGGCACTAAGCCTCGGCAGTACTATGAGAAGCCATGCCGCCGGCAACAGGGGAAAGCTACGAAAGGTGCTGGTGGATCTACGCATGGAAATGGCTCACAAGATCAACTTTTGATGCGCAAGAATTGGGCAGACCCGTGCAGGGTTGCTGAGACCTGTGGATGCAACACCCAGTATGAAATCCTCATCCAGTTTTGTCTCTCTCTTCTTTCTACAATCCCATTTCCTATTACCGTTCTCCACAAAAAACTCAATCACAAGTTTGCGAGAAGGCCTCCACATACAGAAACAATCCCACTGGTCAGCAGTGGACTCTCTTGTATTAAATGGAAGAAGAAAAGGAGTCTGAAAGTAGTCTAGGAGTAGAATGGTGTTTGCCAGGGGCTGAGAAGGAGGCAATGAGGAGTTATTGTTTCATGGTACAGAGTTTCAGTTTGGGAAGATGAAAATGTTCAGGAGATGGATGATGGATGGTGGTGGTGGTTACACAAAAAGGTGAATGTACTTAATGCCACTGAACTGTACATTTAAATGGTTAAGATGGTAGATTTTACATTTTACTACAAAAAATTGTTCGAAAGTCTAAACAAACAAACAAAAAGGAAGGAGCCAGGGTACTTACTTATCTACCAAATCCCATTTGGCAATGATTGAGATCCACTGTCAGGGAGAGCTAGCCCCATGGTGCTTCCAGCCTGCAGCAGGTGAAGGCATAGTGATCACTGGCATCCAGAGAACACCCCTAGGCAAAGAGACCCAGGTGCTGGCAATTAGTATTCAGGCTGGCAACCATGGAAGCAGTTAAGGTCAAGGAATATGGGGGGCCCACCTGCAGCCCCTGGTACAGGGATAAAGGTGAGGAGTGAAGTATTGGTGTAAACGTAATTTCAGTTTTTGCCATCAAAGTTAATTGCCAAAACTGCAATTACTTTTGCACCAACCTAACAGAACTGCTTGAAACCATTCCCTTTTCCTCTTCCCCAGCTCCTAAGTACAGCCCATTCCAAACAGATAAAAGTATTGTCTTGCATTTGTGAAACACCTGCACTCTAAAAACCTTTCTCTTGGCCGGGCACGGTGGCTCAAGCCTGTAATCCCAGCACTTTGGGAGGCCGAGACGGGCGGATCACAAGGTCAGGAGATCGAGACCATCCTGGCTAACACGGTGAAACCCCGTCTCTACTAAAAAAATACAACAAACTAGCCGGGTGCGGTGGCGGCGCCTGTAGTCCCAACTACTCGGGAGGCTGAGGCAGGAGAATGGCGTGAACCCGGGAGGCGGAGCTTGCAGTGAGCTGAGATCCGGCCACTGCACTCCAGCCTGGGCGGCAGAGCGAGACTCCGTCTCAAAAAAAAAAATAATAAAATAAATAAATTAATAAATAAAAACCTTTCTCTCACCTTTATAACCGTGACGTGATACTCCTGCAGTGAGCACCAATGGCCGTCCCTGAATGTTCAGGGCTCCCCAGAGTTATGAAATGTCCTTCCTGAGAGACAGGGAGGGCAGAAATGGTCTTGCTATTGTGTCTATTTGGCAAATGAAGAAAATGGAGTACAGAGACAAGTAATGCCCTTTTATTAGAAACAGAATAGGGCCGGGCATAGTGGATCATGCCTGTAATCTCAACAGTTTGAGAAGCTGAGGTGGGAGGATCACTTGAGGCCAGGAGTTCAAAACCAGCCTTGGCAACATAGCGAGACCCTGTCTTTACAAAAAATTTAAAAACCTTAGCCAGAGGTACTGGTGCATACCTGTAGTCCCAGCTGCTCGGGAGGCTGAGGTGGGAGGATCACTTGAGCCCAGGAGTTCAAGGCTAGAGAGAGCTAGGATCATGCCACTGTACTCCAGCCTGGATGACAGAGCGAAACCCTGTCTCTAAAAATAAAATAAATACATAGAAACGGAATGAATTAGAAGATAAGCGCTTCCACAGAGGCCAGAACTCTTTTCACGGCTCCAGGAGGTGTTATGTCCTGGATAGATGTTGTGGTCTTGTCATGGGTCTCTAAAATTTAGCTCCTTCCTGTCTGGTAGAACCCCCTAAACTGAGACACTCCTGTCCCTAGGCGGCCCCTTGTGTGGTTCTGTGAGCACAGAGTTAGGACAAAACACAGCTGATCTCGCCAAGAGTCCTCTGACACTCCATCCCATTCTGAATTGGGAAGGAAAATCCCTGAGCTTTTGATTCAGCCTTGCCACTCACTTCCTGTAAGGCTATGCCCAAGGCATTTGACCTCCTGACCCTCATTTGCCTTATCTATGAAATGGTCAAACCCATAAGATAAGGTAGAGACTCTTTGGTCAGACTGTAAAGTGCTATAAAAAATGTAAGATATGCCGGGCGCGGTGGCTCAAGCCTGTAATCCCAGCACTTTGGGAGGCCGAGATGGGCGGATCACGAGGTCAGGAGATCAAGACCATCCTGTCTAACCCGGTGAAACCCCGTCTCTACTAAAAAAATACAAAACACTAGCCGGGCGCGGTGGCGGGCGCCTGTAGTCCCAGCTACTCGGGAGGCTGAGGCAGGAGAATGGCGTAAACCCGGGAGGCGGAGCTTGCAGTGAGCTGAGATCCGGCCACTGCACTCCAGCCTGGGCGACAGAGCCAGACTCCGTCTCAAAAAAAAAAAAAAAAAAAAAAAAGTAAGATATTATCATTACTGGGGTTAAAAATGTCTCCTTTCTCTGAACTCCTAATGTACTTGTGTAAAAACCACACAATAGCAATAACATTTTCTCCCACCACTGTATTTCAAATGACTTGCCCTTCCTGCAGGTGCCGTGTTTTTTCTCGTCTCCATGTCTAGGCAGGAGCTTTTCTCTCCGTCTCTGCTTAGGTTTTCTCCAAGCTCATCTTTCAGGACTCTACTCAAGTGACACTGCCTGGAATTCTTTCCTGGTTACCTCCCTCTGCAGTCTAAGCAGAATGTCCCACCTCTGTGTACCCATGATTTCCTGGGCTCCCCTCTATTCTTGTTGCTTTCCTTGTTTCCCCCATCACAACCATAAACCCCTGCTAAGCAGGGGACCCTGCTTTGCTTTTCTTTCTGTCTTTATTTTCTTTATTTATTATTATTATTATTATTATTTTTGAGATAGGGTCTCCCTTTGTTGCCCAGCCTGGAGTGCAGTGGCGGAATCTCTGCTCACCACAACCTCTGCCTCCGGGTTCAAGCAAGTCTCCTGCCTCAGTCTCCAGAATAGCTGGGATTACAAGCACTCACCACCATACCCAACTAATTTTTGTATTTTTGGTAGAGATGGGTTTTCATCCTGTTGCCCAGGTTGGTCTTGAACTCCTGGGCTCAAGTGATCCTCCTGCCTCAGCCTCCCACAGGGTTGAGATTACAGGCGTAAGCCACTGCGCCCAGCAGCAAGGGGACTGTTAGGCCTCTGAGCCCAAGCTAAGCCATCATATCCCCTGTGACCTGCACGTACACATCCAGATGGCCTGAAGCAACTGAACATCCGCAAAAGAAGTGAAAATAGCCTTAACTGATGACATTCCACCATTGTGATTTGTTTCTGCCCCACTCTAACTGATGTACTTTGTAATCTCCCCCACCCTTAAGAAGATGCTTTGTAATTCTCCCCACCCTTGAGAATGTACTTTGTGAGATCCACCCCCTGCCCGCAAAACATTGTTCCTAACTCCACCGCTTATCCCAAAACCTGTAAGAACGAATGATAATCCACCATCCTTTGCTGACTCTCTTTTCAGACTCAGCCTGCCTGCACCCAGGTGAAATAAACAACCATGTTGCTCACACAAAGCCTGTTTGGTGGTCTCTTCACACGGACACATGAGACAGGAGCCTTGCTTTTTTTTTTGAGACGGAGTTTTGCTCTTGTTGCCCAGGCTGGAGTGTAGTGGTACGATCTTGGCTCACTGCAACCTCTGCCTCCTGGGTTCAGACAATTCACCTGCCTCAGCCTCCCGAGTAGCTGGGATTACAGGCACCTGCCACCATGCCCAGCTAATTTTTTGTATTTTTAGTAGAGATGGGGTTTCACCATGTTGGCCAGGCTTGTCTCAAACTCTTGACCTCAGGGAATCCACTCACCTCGGCCTCCCAAAGTGCTGGGATTACAGGCATGAGCCACTGTGCCCAGTGGGATCTTGCTTTTATGTCCCCATACACAACTCTGTGTTAACATATAGACAGTGCTTGATAAGTGCTTGCTGAGTGGATGAATGAATAAAGAACAGATAACAGTTGTATGTTTCCTCAACCCAGGTATAAGCTACTTGAGGACAATGAAAGGACACTAGACTTGAAATTAGGGGACCTGGATTATTCTTCTCTGCTTCATGTTAGTATTGGAGAAGAGCCTTTTAGCAGCAGCATCAGAAGATGCCCCATGTTAGACCCAGTTAATCTGGGTCTAACATGATTTAGGGCATTTATTTTCACCATTCCTACAGCACTTGTCCCAGAGTTTGAGTCAAATTCCAGACTACAGAGTTCTACAATTTCAACTTGAGAAAATGTCATTTGCTCCTGAAAAATTGCTGACTTATTGTTGGCCTCCCTTTGCCTGTTACATTCTCTGCCAGTGAGAAACTATATTTCCCTGCTGGATGAGTGCTTCTTTCGCAGCCACTTAGTAATCACTGGAAAACCTATTGTTTTTACTATTGTGGCTTGATTAGACATTAGCGTTTATTCAGCCTAAAATGTTCCAGGTACTGCACATGAATTACAGCATTTTGGAATTAGAAGGAGCCTTAGAAATTGTGGGTTTAGAGCTTGACACATGAGTTTGAATGCTGGCTTCTCGGACAAACCTTAGTTTTTTCATCTGTCAAATGAGGATAGTAATATTTCACAGTTTTTCTGAGTATTAAATAGTATAAACACTCTCTAATTAGGAACATCTTCAGTATACAGTGCCTTGGATATAAGAAAACTGAAGAATTGTTTTTCTTCCTCTCTTCAGTTTACCAATCAGCAGCTTAAGGCCCAGAGAAGTAAAAAGATCTAAACAATATCAAATTGCTAGTCTGGAAAACACCCAGCGTTTGAACCTGGTATCTTAATGTCAAGCCCCAAACTATTTCTTTTTCCCATGTGGTAAATTTATAAAATCTCTTAACTATCTACCTAAGAAGTAATTTTTCCTAGGCTACAAGTAGATATCTCAGTTGGCAGGCCAAGTAAAGAACAGCAAATTAATTTTTTAAATCTTTTTATTTTTATTTTTATTTTTTGGACAGAGCCTTGCTCTGCTATTCAGGCTGGAGTACAGCAGCAGCTTCTTAGCTCACTGCAGCCTCCAACTCCTGGCTTCAAGCAATTCTCCTGCTTTGGCCTCCCACAGTACTGAGGTTACAGGCATGAGTCACCAGGCCTGGCCAAGAACAGCAAATATCTGAAAAAGAAACACACAGCTCTCTGTAAGAGACTGGTGTCCGACACTTAGGGATCTCCTGCACAAGCAAAGTCACCTTCCCTCAAATGCTTTGTCACCAAGGCTAGCCTATGCCATGATGAAACTTTAAATTCAGGTCAATGGGTAATATTGTGCAAAATGCCTTTCTTTCCCCAGGGTAAACCCCCCTTTGCACCCCTGCCCTCAGCATACCCTCTAAATGTTTCAGGGCCTTTCGTCAAGGGATTGGTGACTCTACTGATGGCAGCAGCCTCCTTGTCAGATTTCCTACCCTCAGTCTCAGTATTAGTTTGTTTTCACGCTGCTGATAAAGACATACCTGAGACTGGGAAATTTATGAAAGAAAGACGTTTAATTGGACTTACAGTTCCATGTGGCTGGAGAAGCCTCACAATCATAGTGGAAGGCAAGGAGGAGCAAGTCACGTCTTACATGGATGGCAGCAGGCAAAGAGGGTAAGAGCTTGTGCAGGGAAACTCCTATTTTTAAAACCACCAGATCTCATGAGACTTATTCATTATCACAAGAACAACACAGGAAAGACTTGCCTTCATGATTCAATTACCTCCCACCAGATCCCTCCTACAACACATGGAAATTCAAGATGAGATTTGGGTGGGGACACAGCTAAACCATATCACCACCTTTCCAACTCATTCTCCTAGTTGACATCAGAATTCTCTTTCTAGAACACAGATCTGGTCCTGTCACTCCTTTGCTCAAAAACTATCTCAATGGTTCCTGATTTCTATAAGATGAGGTACAGACTTTTTAACACAGGAAAACCATGAGTACATTTTAAAATGCATGTACATATGCATTTTACTGGCAGGATCATATATCTATTAGTTTGCAAGGCCTGTCATAACAAAGTACCACCAACTAGTTGGCTTAAACTAAATTTATATTCTCACAGTTCTGGAGGCTAGAAGTCCAACATCAAAGTGTTAGCAGGATTGGTTTCTTTTGAAGAGATTTCATCTTGGCTTACAGATGGCCATCTTCTCCCTGTGTCCTCACATGGTCCTTGCTCTGTGCACACACTCCACTGGTGTCTCTGTGTGTGTACAAATTTCCTTTTATAAAGTCAGTTTGGATTAGAGCTGACCCTAATGCTCTCATTTAACTTAATCACCTTTTTAAAGACCCTATCTCCAAATACAGTCACATTCTGCAGTACCAGGGATTAGGGCTTCAACATATGAATTTTGGGGGGGATGCAATATGTGTGCATTAAATACATTTTAAAACTATGAGCCTAGAGTTTATAAAAGAGTTATTAAAAATTAAATTAGTTGGTTAATTGTTATATTTCAGATGTAAATTCTCTTAGAAGGAAAGTCTAATAATTTGGTGTTACTAAATGCTTAACTGGCTTGAGGTGGACACTGAGAACTGCTATAGTGGAACTCTCAGAATTAATGATGCTGCTGGGTCTCAAACATCACTTCAGGGGCCTTCTCAACCAGACTGTGGCCTGACTGGAAGCAGAGATTCCATCTCATTAAATGTTACGGCCGGGGATGGTGGCTCATGTCTGTAATCCCAGCACTTTGGGAGGCTAAGGTGGGCGGATCACTTGAGGTCAAGAGTTAGAGACCAGCCCGGCTAACATAGTGAAACTCCATCTCTACTAAAAATACAAAAATTAATTGCCATGCACTATAATCCCAGCTACTCAGGAGACTGAGGGAGGAGAATCACTTGAACCTGGGAGGTGGAGGTTACAGTGAGCCAAGATCGCACCACTGCACTCCAGTCTCGGTGACAGAGTGAGACTCCACCTCAAAAACAAACAAACAAACAAACAAAACCAATAACAACAACAACAAAATACCTGTAGCCTAATACCTGAAAGGTATTCACCTGATATAGTGAAATCCATCACCCCAAAACCTTGCCCCTTCCATAACTGTTTTTTGGTTTCACTGAGCCTAATTCTCATCCCCAAGCCGCCTATCTCTCATTCTCTTGTGTCTTAGCTTCCTGTCATCCTTGAATGCCCTTTTCCCTTGAATGCCAACTTATTCATCATGTTCTGACTTATATGTTACAGTGTTTACTCCCTCGTCTCTCACAGTATCATACACATCTTGCTATTTAGCAAATAGCATGATGTATTTTATTTTTTAATTTTTAGAAAATTTTTGAGACAGTGTCTCACTCTGTCACCCAGGCTGGAGTGCAGTGGCACAATCACAGGCCACTATAGCCTTGACCTCCTAGGCTCAAGCCATCCTCCCAACTTGTCCTTGCAAGTAGCCGGGACCATAGGTATGGGTCACCACATCTGGCTAATTTTTAAAACTTTTTTGTAGAGATGGGGTCTTACTATGTTGCCCAGGCTGGTCTTGAACTCCTGTAATCAAATGATCCTCTCGCCTTTGCCTCCCGAAGTACTGGGATTACAGATGGGAGCCACCACATTCAAAGCATGATATATTTTAATCTTTTTAAATAAATTTTTAAAATAGAGACAGGGTTTCACCATGTTGCCCAGACTGGTCTCGGACTCCTGAACTCGAGTGATCGACCCGTCTTGGCCTCCTAAAGTGCTAGGATTACAGGCATGCACCACCACACCTGGCCACAGCATGATGTATTTTAAAGGTCAGTTTTCCTGTCTCTCTCACTAGACTTTAAACTTCTTGAGGGCAAGAAAAAATATTCTATTACACAATAAGGACTTAGTATTAACTAAAGGAGTCTGTCCGCAATTCTGCATGGTGGCTTGGGTGGTGGTCATACACACGGATGGGTACAGGGAATGGATTTGCCTTAGCCCCATGTTTTCCCACACCCAAGAACATCTACTTGCTCTGCCTGACTCCAGGCCAAAAAGAGGACAGAGATCATTTCAACATGAGGCCCCAGGATGCTCAGATCTACCCTCAAAGAGTACCCAATCAAAAAAGAACTCTGGAAGGTGATTACTCTGTATCCCCCATCCACTCTTCTTCCTCTCAGCACTCTGCCATCTGACCCTAGCACTGCCAGCTTCTCAGTCCAGGCAGGCTGCAAGAATGGCCTGTCTTTGGAAAATGTATATGACATTAGATCACTGGAGGGAGGAGGGGGCATATTTTGTTATGAATGTGACTGGAAAACAAAATTGAGAATAATTGTTTCTGGGATGTGATATTACGAGTGACTTATTTTATTCTGCAGAATAAGTTGTACTGTCTAAATTTTCTGCGAAGAGAATGTTTGACTTGTATGATTGAAAATAAAGGCCAGGGCATGGGGACTCATGCCTGTAATCCCAGCACTTTGGGAGGCCGAGGCGGGCGGATCACTTGAGGTCAGGTTCAAGGTCAGCCTGATCAACATGTTGAAACCCTGCCTCTACCAAAAAATGCAAACATTACCTGGGCGTGCTGGCGTGCACCTGTAGTCCCAGCTACTTGTGGGGCTGAGGCACAAGAAGTGCTTGAATACTGGAGGCAGAGATTGCAGTGAGCCAAGTTTGCACCACTGCACTCCAGCCTGGGCAACAGAGTGAGATGCTGTTCTCCCGCCCCCCAAAAAAAAAGAAAAGAAAAAAGAAAAGAAAGCCAGGCATGGTGGATCATGCCTGTAATCTCAGCATTTTGGGAAGTTGAGGCAGGTAGATCACCTGAGCGCAGGAATTCAAGACCAGCCTGTGCAACATGGCAACATCCTCTCTCTACAAAATATACAAACATTAGCTGGGTGCGATGGTGTGTGCCTGTAGTCCTAGCTACTTGGGAGGCTGAGGTGTGAGGATCACCCAGGGAGCCATAATTGCCCCACTGCACTCCAGTCTGGGTGACAGAGACCCTGTCTCACAGAAAAAAAAGAAAGAAAGAAAAGAAATGTGGGGCCTTGATACTATGAGATTACTGAAACAACCAGGAAAAACCTGAGCAGCTGGCTGGGGAAGACTCGGAAGGGGAGTCAGTTGGTGTCATCCATCCCCTGGCTGTGGTTTAGCACTTCCTATTAGTGACTGTCCTCTTTACTTTAAATATTCATGAAAATGATTCTGGGAACTGTGGCTGGCTGGATTTTCTTTCTTTCTCTCTCTCTCTCTCTCTTTCTTTCTTTCTTTCTTCTTTCTTTCTCTTTTCTTCCTCTCTCTCCACTCTTCCTTTCTCTCTTTTTCCTTCTCTCTCTTTCTTTCTTTCTTTCTTTCTTTCTTTGTTTCTTTGTTTCTTTCTTTCTTGTTTCTTGTCTTGCTCTGTTGCCCAGGCTGGAGTGCAGTGACACGATCTTGGCTCAAGGCAAGCTCTGCCTCCTGGGTTCATGCCATTCTCCAGCCTCAGCCTCCCAAGTAGCTGGAACTACAGGCACCCACCACCACACACGGCTAATTTTTTGGTATTTTTAGTAGAGACGGGGTTTCACCATGTTAGCCAGGATGGTCTCGATCTCCTGACCTCGTGATCTGCCTGCCTGGGCCTCCCAAAGTGCTGGGATTACAGGTGTGAGCCACCACGCCCCTCCCTCCCTCCCTCCCTCCCTTCCTTCCATTCTTCCTTTTAGATGAGGTCTCGTTCTGTGACCCAGGCTGGAGTGCAGTGGTGCAATCATGGCTCACCACAGCCTTGACCACCCAGGTTAAAACAATCCACCCACCTCAGCTTCCCAAGTAGCTGGGCCACAGGTGTGTATCACCACGTCTGGCTAATTTTAAAAATTATCTTTAGAGGTCTTGCTGTGTTACACAGACTGGTCTTGAACTCCTGGGCTCAAGCAATCCCTCTACCTCGGCCTCCCAAAGTGCTGGGATTACAGGCATGAGCCACCACATCTGGCCCTGGCTGGGTTTCAACAGTGGCAATTCACCGAATCTTCCAGTTGGCTGATTCTCTTATTGTCAACCAAGTTTCCAGACCCTGGGGACTCAGTGAAATACAGCTCTCTGTCTTTGTCCACCCAAGACTTTCTGTTCATGCTTCCTCAGAGAAGAGGTGGGCAGACGTTTTTGGAAGTGGCAATCAGAGTCAATCACCTCATATCTGAATTTGTGTTATGAGGGAGGTTCATTATCTCAGGGCTTGTGGTAACCACAAAGGTGCATCACTCAGATCTTCCTTTAAGAAAGAAGTTGCTGCTCAGCTGCAAGCAGTGCAGTTAGCCAATAGCCTCCATTTGTTAGCATCTGCAGGATCTGTCTCAGCTATTGAGCTGAGGTCATGCTCTTCTTGGCCATCCCCCAGCCAATAACTAAGCATGGTAGGGATACTAGGGCCTGGCTGTTTTTGCCTAATGTGGGGCTTTTCTAATGAGTTATCTTTGTTCCAGAACTTTCCAGAGGGTCAACCAAGACATTCTCATATCCACATCATGGTCTGAGGCTTTTCCTACACAATCCTGCTTCTTCCCCACTCTTATCTTTTATAGGCATAATTATCCCCAACAAACCTCTTGCAATCCTAACTCCAGCTCAGTGAATCCTACTGACAGAATTTTGCACCTGTGTGTCTGTGTGTGTGTGTGTGTGTGTGTGTTTGGTAAGAAATTCATGAATATGATTAACACCTAAGCCTTCCATGCAGCACTGAAGGACCTACTAATTTAGCTAACATGTACAAAAACCTACTCTTACAGGAACTTTGTTCCTATTCTCAAAAAAGCCAAGTCTAATGAGGGAGACAGAGAAGAAAATAGATCAGCCAAATATATTGTGGTATCTTAGTGTACACATGCATGCTTCTAATTCTTTAAGTAAATGGAAACCTCTATGGGTTCTCAATGTTCTCATCCTACTGTTTTCTTTAGCGGGTTGAACATTCCTCCTGAAATCTTGTTTATTATTTTGCTTTGCAAAGTATTTTGCTACTCACATAACAAAGTTACACTCAAATGCACATCCAGTTGGGAAATTCTAACAAATTCTAAATCGGAGATTTGAAATAATAAGTCCCTGAATAACAGAGTTGATTATATTGTCCTCAGTATTTCAGTTTCTGGTGCTTTTGTTATTTTTGGCCCTGAAATGACTGATGATCAGCAGGTCTGATAATGACAGTGATGACTGAAGTCCAGAAATAATAAGGCATAAGCCATAGTTACATTAAAGCCAATAATAATAATAAACCTCATACCTTAAATCCTTAGTTCACTAATTGTACCTGTAACCTAAGAAACCACAGCAAGCAACTGTTGAGAGGAAATCCAAGAACACAACAGAGGAGCCAATATTCTGTAGCATCACAGTTGGACTTTCTCTGTTGTAAGAAACTCTAAAAGGATTTGTTGCCACCTTTCGAGAGTTCACAGCAAGGTAGAAGTTGAGGCACATGTTAATTTTTTGAATCACTTATAAAAGGCCATGAATGGTATCTTTGACATAGAAGTACCCAAATCTACCAGGCTTTCAGCATCTTTTCTTTTAATATATATTTTGTAATGGACCATCAATGACAATGAAAAAGGAAGGAAACATTTACTGAGCACCTACCATGTGCCAGGTACTATGTTCTGTACTTTATATTTATCATTTAATCTTTTGTAATTATTATCTGCATTTTGGGGAAAAAAAGAAATAAAATTGATAGGTAATGTGCCCCAATTCTTTTTAACAGTGCACAGGATAGAAAATAAAATCCAAGTGGTTCTGACTTGCAACATTTTGTATTACCCACACACACAGATACTTTTAGAAAATGTGACATGTAATACTTTGAAAAAACTACACCAAAAAATCAAGTCTTACTTCTTAGTTGCTATGAGGCATTAACTTCTGAATTATTTGTTTTGTGGAAATCCTACCTTTCAGATTTGGGATGTCTTTTCCTAACGCACAGGGAGTGTTGTGATTTGGCAAGCAGCAACTGCTTCCACCACAGTGAGTCCTAGATTCCATATCACAATTGATCACTGAGGGGCAGACTATTTTCTCATAGAAACAGCTCTGTCATTGGTGGTTGCATTCCTAAGCTACATTCTCAGCACCAAATAAATCAAAGGAAGAAGCAGTGATAAAAACAAACATATACCTTTATAATAACTTTGAATAATCAAACTGTGCCTCATAGCCTATAAAATGAACACAATTTTTCAAGGACTGATTCCCCGAGTACTCTTATAAACACTACATATAGCATATACAACATACGAGTCTAGAGTCTCATAAAATGAACCCAAAATTAACATTTTAGCCATTATATATTTGTATACATATATGTGTATATATATAAATTAAACATTTAAATAAGAATTTTGCTGGCATTTTAGAATTTTAGAAGAATTTTAAAAGATGACTTAGCTGGGTGCGGTGGCTCACGCCTGTAGTCCCAGCACTTTGGGAGGCCATGATCTGTGGGTAGATCACGAGGTCAGGAGTTTGAGACCAGCCTGGCCAACATAGTGAAACCCCATCTTTACTAAAAATACAAAAATTAGCTGGGCATGGTGGTGAGTGCCTGTAATCCCAGCTGCTCAGGAGGCTGACGCAGGAGAATCGTTTGAGCCCGGGAGGCGGAGGTTGCAGCGAGCCAAGATTGCGCCATTGCATTCCAGCTTGGGTGATAGAGCAAGACTCTGTCTCAAAAAAATAAATAAATAAAAATAAATAAATAAAAGATGACTTAAATTAACCATAATGCTCTAAACTGGCTACTAAGTTATCAAGTAGGTTGATCAGTGAAGTGCTATAAATGTAATGTGTCCAAATATCCTCAAGCTTTTGGAAATAATTTGACAGGAGGATTGCAGTGGAGGGGAGATAAAAATGTGTACAAGTTGAATGTCAGTGATTATCATTGCAACAAATACTGATTGAGTGTCATACATGGTGTTACTCTATCTGCATTATTTCATTTAATTCTCACAAAAACCTTATGAATAAGGCATTGTTTTTACAATTATTTTAAGATGAAGAAACTGATAAGAGTTAAATAACTTGTCTAAGGATGCACACAGGTAGGAAATGAAAAGGCAAGGATAAAGGCCACGCTATTGACTGTAGAGTCTTTTCTTTCTTCCCCAAATAATAATGACTCACTTTCTTTCTTTTATTTTAGAGATGAAGTCTCCCTATGTTGCCCAGGCTGGTCTTGAACTCCTGAGCTCAAGTGATCCTCCCACCTCGACCTCCCAAAGTGCTGAGATTACAGCCATTAGCCACAATGCCCAACATGACTCACTTTCTTGCGCACTTCTCTGTGGTAGATACTACTGTGACTTCATTACATATGTTTAGTCATCTAATCCTTACAACAGTCTTGTGAGGAGAGTACTATTATTATCCTCATTTTACAGTTGAAGAAAGGAAGCATAGGTAAGTTCACGTGTAATTAGCAGAGCAATCATTCCTAAAGAGTACTAATTGCTGATCAAAGGCAACCAGAGAGAAGGTCTCCAATGCCATGCCACAGTGGTCTGTCTCTGCTATAAGAATTTTGTTCAAAATTTACTTGGCTAAAGACTATGATTTACTGCCCAAATATGAGAAAGCATGAATTTTGTTGCAATAACTAATATGTTGAATGGCAGAATCAGGATCCAAAAATATCCCAGTGGTCAAGATGTAACTATGAGAGAACTGTCTGAGATTTGAGCAAAGACAAAATTACTACAGACAGAAACTTACCTAAAACTTATCTAAAAGAGTATAGCCATCTGTAGGATGGTTGGTCAATGACTGAAGCAAAGATACACACAAGTCACAGGGGCAAAGGGGAAAATAATCCTAAGTGCACGAATGCATGGTTCTTGTGACATGTTTATCTTTGTACTAGAGATGGACGTAGCACACTTCCATAGTAGAAGATCAACACTACTGTTGGTGGAACATTCCAATCTTTAGGAGAAATTTAAGGACACACAACTCTATCCTTAGAAGAGAAGCATTCGGATATTTTTGGGCTATGGTCTTGGGTGCTAGATGGAGTGAGAGGGTTAACTGAGAGGCAGTGAGCAAAGAGTTTAAAAGCTATTGTGATTCTCAAGCAACATTATCTTGTATGTAAGAAATTGCAAAGAATCTACAAAAACGTATCAAAACTAGTAAGTCTGTTTAATGAGCATCAAAAGAATAAGATACTTAGGAATAAATTAGACAAGAGAAAGGCAAACTTGTACAAAACACTGCCAAGATAAATTTAAAAGGACTTACATAAAATGGGAGAGATATGATATCCATGAGTTGGAAGATTCAATATTGTTAAGATGACAATTTCCCAATATTGATGTGTAAATTCAGTGTAGGCTGAATGTGGTGGCTCAAGCCTGTAATCCCAACACTTTGGGAGGCCAAGGCTGGAGGTTGCTTGAGGCCAGCCTGGGCAACATAGCGAGATCCTGTCTCAACAACAACAACAAAAATTAGCTGGGTATAGTGGCATGTGCCTGTAGTTCTAGCTACTGCAGAGGCTGAGGTGGGAGGATCCCATGAGCCCAGGAGTTTGAGGTAGCAGTGAGATATTATATGATCATGCCACTGCACTTCAGCCTGGGTGACAGAGCAAGACTCTCTCTCAAAAAAAAATATATATAAATAAATAAAATAAATTCAGTGTAATATCTGTCAAAATCCTAATAGGCTATTTTTGTTGTTGTTGAGACAGAGTCTTGCTCTATGCAGTTGTGCAATCATGGCTCACTGCAGCCTCAACTTCCTGGACTCAAACAATCCTCCCGCCTCAGCCCCTCAACTACCTGAGACTACAGTTGTGCACCACCATGACTGGCTAATTAAAAAACATTTTTTTAACATAAGGGGTCTCACTATATTGTCCAGGCTGGTCTCAAACTCCTGGGCTCAAGCAGTCCTCCCACCTCAGCCCCTCAACTACCCGAGACTACAGGTGTGCACCACCATGACTGGCTAATTAAAAAAAAAAAAAATTTTTTTTGAGAAGGGGTCTCACTATATTGCCCAGGCTGGTCTCAAACTACCAGGCTCAAGCAATCCTCCCACTTCAGCGCACCCAAGTAGCTGAGACTACAGGTGTGCACCACCATGCCTGGCTAATTACAAAAAAAAAAATTATTTTTAGAGAAGGTGTCTCACTATATTGCCCAGACTGGTCTTGAACTACTGGGCTCAAGCAATCCTCCTGCCTTGGCCTCTCAAAGAGCTAAGATTACAGGCATGAGCCACCACGTCCAGCCTTTTTTTCTTTAAATTGACAAGTTATTCCTAAAATGTATATGGAAGTGGCTACCTGAGGATTGATCGCCATCATGAATGACACAGTAACTAACTGAACCAGGAACTTTATGACCAGTCAACTCCTTGAGATGAACAAATGGTCACTGATGTCCTTCACCCTGGAAAGTTATCAGTACCCAACACAGAAATTTGGGAAAAACTATCCAAAATGTACAGACCACACTGGTCAGTTACTTGGCTGAGGCATGGAAATTGCTTGAACCTGGGAGGTGGAGGTTGCAGTGAGCCAAGATCACACCACCGCACTCCAGCCTGGGCAACAGAGTGAGACTCTGTCTCAAAATAAAAAAGACGCTGAACATCATAAGTCATCAGAAAAATGCAAATTAAAACCAAAATGAGATACCACTACACACTTACTAGAATGGCTAAAAGTGAACAAGTGTTGACCAGGATATGGAGAAACTCATATATTGCTGGTGGGAATGTATTTGGATTCAGAACTCATTTTGGTGGTGGCAAGACAACTGGCTTTGACATGATTTATGATTCCTTGGGTTATGCAAAGAAAAATGAAGCCAAACATAGACTTGCAAGACGTGGCTTGGATGAGAAGAAAAGACCTCAAAAAGAACACAAGAACAGAACAAAGAAACTCGCCATTGCAAACAAAGGCCAATGGTGGTGTTGGCAAAAGCCAAAGGAATAAAGATGCTTCAGTGACATTATCTGCAGCTACTGTGTGGACTTTTCATAAGAAGATTAATAAGCTAATAACTTTCATGTGGCAAAAAAGTATATGAAAGTGCAAAGAATCCAGAATAGTGAAACAATTTTGATAAAGAAAAAGTTGATTTACCTGATTCTAAATCTTACTACAATGCTAGCATAATCAAGAAAGCATTATAAAGACAGAACAATAGATATTTAGATAAATGGAAGAATAGAAGGTCCAGTAGCAGACCTTCACACTTTTTTGTTGTTGTTGTTGTTGTTTTTCAGACAGAATCTCACTCTCACCCAGGCTGGAGTGCAATGGCACAATCTCGGCTCACTGCAACCTCTGCCTCCTGAGTTCAAGCAATATTCCCGCCTCAGCCTCCTGAGTAGCTGGGATTGCAGATGCGTGCCACCACACCTGGCTAATTTTCGTATTTTTTAAAGTAGAGATGGGGCTTTGCCCTGTTGGCCACGCTGGTCTTGAACTCTGGACCTCTGGTGATCTGCCCTCCTTGCCCTCCCAAAGTGCTGGGATTACAGGCCTGAGCCACTGTGCGGCCCACACTTTGGTTCAATTGATTTTCAAGAAATGTGCCAAGTAATTCAGTGGGGAAAGAATAGTCTTTTCAACAGAAGGTGCTGGAACGGCTGAATAACCACATGCAAAAAGATGAAATTTGACTTTTACTTCACATTATATACAACAACTTGAATAAAACAGAGCAAAATCTTTGCAACCTTCCATTAGACAGATTTCTTGCACATGACAGAAAAAAATTTTTTATAACGTTAAAACTTTATAAAAATTAAAACTTCTGCTCTTCAAAAGACACCACTGAGAAATGAAAATATTTGCAAAACATACATCGATGAAGGCCTTGCATTCATAATATATTAAAAACGTCTAAAATTCAGCAATAAGAAAATAAACAACCCAGTAAGAAATTAGCAAAATAGACCATGCACAGTTGCTGATGCCTGTAATTCCAGCACTTTGGGAGGCCAAGGCTAGAGGACTGCTTGAGCCCAGGAATTCAAGACCAGCCTGGGTGACATGGTGGAACAAAATAATACAAACAAATACAAAAATTAGTTGAGTAGGGTGCCATGGGCCTGTAGTCCCAGCTACTTGGGGGAATGAGGTGGGAGGATCACTTGTGCCCAGGAGGTTGAGGCTGCATTGAGCTGTGATTGTGCCACAGCACTCCAGCCTGGGTGACAAAGTGAGATCCTGTCTCAAAAAAAAAAAAAAAAAAGAAAAGAAAAGAAAAAAAAAAAAAGAAAATGCACAAAATATTTAAGAAAATTATTACTTAAATATTACATATCTTCTCTCCAAAGAAGATATATAAATAGTAAATAAGCACATGAAAAGATGCTGAACATCGTAAGTTATCAGAAAAATGCAAATTAAAACCAAAGTGAGATACCACTACACACCTACTAGAATGGCTAAAACAAAAAGATTGACTAAGTGTTGGCCAGGATATGGAGAAACTCACATATTGCTGGTGAGAATGTAAAATGGTGCGGCCACTTAAACTTATTTAACTTAGCAATTCAACTCTGAAGTATCTACCCAGCAGAAATAAAAAGTCTATGTCCACAGAAAGATGTGTATACAAATATTCATGGCAGTATATTCATAATTAGCCCTCAACCTGGAAACAATGTCCATCAACTGGTGACTCAATAAACGAAATGTTGTATATCTATAGTGTAAAATATTATTCACAATAAAAACATGATACGAAATTGAAGGACTCAGACACAAAGGACTATATATTGTGTGAATCTGTTTATATGAAAATTTTAGAAAAGGCAAAACTGTAGAGACAGAAAGATCAGTGGTTTCCTAGGGCTGCGAGTGGGAGCAGAGACGGATTGCAAACAGGCAGGTGAGAACTTTTTGTGGTGATGAAAGTATTCTACGCTGGATGTGGTGGCTCAGTCCTGTAATCCCAGCACTTTAGGAGGCAGAGGCAGGTGGATCGCTTGAGCCCATGAGTTCAAGACTAGCTTGGTCAACATGACAAAACCCCATTACTACAAAAAAATTAAAAAATTAGCCAGGCGTGGTAGTGCATACCTATAGTGCCAGCTACTTGGGAGGCTAAGGCAAGAGGATCACCTGAGCCCAGGAGGTGGAGGTTGAAGTGAGCAGAGATTGTACCACTGCACTCCAGCCTGGGAGACAAAGTGAGACCCTGTCTTAAAAAAAAAAAAAAACAAATTCAAAACAAAACAGAAAGCAGTTATGTCTTTATGGCACCTCCTTCCTCTTTGGCTGGCCTCTGAAACATCTGGTGCCTCAGTAACTCTGGGGTAAATTTCTCCTTGAGCTCTGGCCTCCCCAGAGCCTTGGAAGGCCTTGTGGGAGACCTGGAGTGGATTGATTAGCAAGTAGCCCTAACCCTGGGGAAGCATCTTCTTTCTCTTGGTGGAGGTTAGAAAGAGAAAACTGACGAACAGGAGCACATGTAGAAGACCATGCGCAGGATGGCAAAGGCCTTATAATCATGTTCTAATCATTCCTCATTCTTCCGTTAAATACTTGTTGTCTTCACTCTGCCAAATAAGTCAAATAAGTGCTGTGGCTATAAAACAATGAACATTACTGACAAGGTGCTTGCTCTTATGGAGCTTATATTCTAATAATATAAAGCATAGCACAGATATGCTGGGTGGATAAATAAAAGAAAGTAGTAAGAAAACAACTTAAGTCCTCTGCAGTTAAAAGGGTGAGATCACAGAATCACTGAACCACAAGAGGGAGCCAGTCATGCAAAGACCAGAGGGAGGCACATCTGAGGCACCATTTCTGTCTTAACTGCCATAGCCATAGCCATATGAAGCCCTCTGTTCCATCTTTAACCAGCTTAAATGTCAGAGTTGATCTGTATAACCACTCCCTGAACTCCCTGACCACCTTAATTCTGTCATGCTGGTGGGCAAAATTGCAACTCCAGTTAAATCCAACTTTCCACCTGTACTGTTTCTGTACCCATGAGCTGGTCATAGATGGAAAACAGACAGACAGATAGACAAACACACCCACCCACCCACACACCATGCTGTTTGGTCTTACTTTAAATGTATCACTAGGAACTTAAGTAGGCTCTTGCTATTTCCCAGCGAATGTCCTGTATTTCCCTGGTCCTTTCACTCTCCTACTGTATTCATGGACATTTTCATCTCTGTTCTTCTCTTCTCCCCCATTCTCACTCTCAGCTGCTAACTGTGCTTCTTTCCTCACTGACAAAACTGAAGAATTAGAAGAGAACTTCCATTCACTCTTACCATGCCCACTTATCGATGCAGGGGTAAGGCTTTAGGCCCTGCCTTTCTCCCTGTCAATAAGGAAGCATTCTTGGTGCAGCCATGCAAAAGCCTCCACTTGTGCATCAGATCTCACCCCTCTCGCAGAATCAAGAACACTAGACCAGCAAATCCTCCCTGTCTACCCTACCATCAATTTTTCCTCTACTGGATCAGTATACAACCATGCTGTTGTGTCAACCATTTCAAAAACAAAAATCTCCTCTTGACTGCACTTCCCTTATTGGTTACCATCTTATTTCTCTGTAACCCTTGTAGCCAGTTGTCTATACTAGCTGTTTCTAATTCCTCTTCTCCTATTATTCTCTCTTAAATTCTCTCCAATCCAGCTTTTGTGCACCACTGAGCTGAAACTGATCTTTCCAAGATCAACAAAACCAACAAAACTCTATCAGAAGGAAAAAAAGGAATGAGGCAGCTGTAAGTTAGGGAAGACATGTTAGGAGAAGGAGATGGGCAGAAGAGGACTGGATTGAGTACCTGTATCAAAAGAAGAATTCCTAACATGTTGTGTAGTCTTTCCATTCCATTTGGACCATACTTATATATACATATATGTATATACATTTCCTTATTTTCTTTGGAATCTAGTGTTTCCCAGACTCTCAAAGCAGCCGATTAGAGTGAAATCTGAATATTAGACTAATCGGCTCACCATTTAGGGAACGGAGAGTAAAACAAAATCATAGCAGTGAGTGAGCTTTTATTTTATATTTTCTTATCTCTGAAATTGATGTGAAACCTCAGAAACCTAAAAGTCTCTTTAACCTAACCAGGAATGATTTAAACAGTCTAAGAAAGAGTTGCCTCCAAACAATATCCCTCTAAGATAAATGTAGTTGTGGTAATTTTGCAGCTATCCCTTTTTAAAAATGGCCCAGCCAGGAATTATATATATTAATCTCAGGTAGCTTTGAAAGTCTGGCTGCAGTACTGCACTTTCTGATCTTAGCAGTGGGAACAACTGTGACTTACCTCAGTGAGGTAGCCTCACTCCTTTAGTGGGCAGGGTGATTCCTATGGCCCTAGCACCAAATGAGGTAAACATTTAACAATTACATTTAGCAATTGTCCCAATCAGTTGGTTAATATAGGGAATCTCATTAGATAGTGCATATCAGTGTCTGGGAAAATGGAGGTAACAATCCATTAGTGAGTTACAAAATTAATCTGATGGGTTGACCAATTTTTTAAAAAATGAAATAAAATAGAAAATAGAGGGCATTACACATACTTAGGATAAGACAGTTCGTGAGACTTTGGTTTCAGTTGTGAAAAGGTATGTCCTGGTTCAGAAAATTACAATTTTTTTTTTTTTTTTGAGACAGAGTCTCGCTCAGCCGCTCAGGCTGAAGTGCAGTGCTGTGATGTCGGCTCACTGCAACCACTGTCTCCCGGGTTCAAGCAATTCTCCCGTCTCCATCCATAATGCAATAACCAGTGCGGCAGAATGTACTAATCAAAATTCAAGAACATTTGGACATTTTCCACATCATTTTCAGCATCATATATCACTAGGCATGAGCAGAAACAAGAGGAATCTGGGGCACTTTACAGTGGGGCTTTCATGTGCAATACCAGTAAGAGCTCGAACTTTCTCTGTAAGTTAAACCACCATAATGGAGATGTTACACTTTACAAACTACTTCACAAACTTGATTTCATTTGAGTTTCTTGTCCATCCTTTGTAGCAAGCAAGACAAAAAAGTAGCAGCATCTGTGGCAGGTTTCAATGATCCATCCTGTTTAGATCAGAAGCCCACCCAGCAGATGGGAGAACGGCTCTTACCCACAGTCCCAGAGAGAGAGCTGGCAAGGGTGAAAAACTATATGTGGACTCCAGCCAAGTAAACTGGGGTTCAGGGCAGAACTCCAGTTCCAGGAGGGAGAATGGAAAGGGTGAACAGGAACTGGGGCAGAAGCCCAGATAGTAAACAAAGCACAGAGGTGGCGAGGCCCGTCCTCAGGCACATTGGATTCCAAGCTCACACCCGCAGAGTTCCAGAACTCCATGCCTGGCTTTGAAGAAGTAGCAAAGAATATCATGTGGATAAGGGACATGGTGTAGAGGTTATCAGGCACCTGCAAAGGCAAGAAGAGACTAGTAGGAATTGGAAAGTTAATCAATCAGCCTGGCATGAGTAGCGTTGCCAGATAAAATATAGGATGCCTACTGAAATTTGGATTTCAGATAAACAATGGAAATGTTTTAGTATAAGTATGTGTCATGCAATATTTGGGACATGTTTATGCCAAAAATTTATTGTTTATCTGAAATTTATATTTAACTATGGATCTCACATTTTTATTTACTAAATCTGGCAACTCTTCCTGTGGGTGTGATGGAGGATGAGGCTGGAAGGCTTGGCAGAGCAAGATCACAAAGGGTCTTGTGTGCCATGCTTGGCAGATAATGGGGAGCCAGGAAAGTTTTTATAAGCAGGGGAACAGTATAACAGGGTTTGCATTTTAGAATCATTGTAATAGCCTGTGGGAAACAAAACAGAGTTCAGAAGGACAGGAACTGAGAGACCAGAAAGTGATTTCAATAGTTCAGATTTGAGGGAAATTGAAAATAACTTAACCCACTTCACAGTTCTGCCTAAAGCTAGCAAGGCTCCCAGGTTCACTTGGGCTCTGCAGACCGAACTATTCTTTCAAGAGCTACTCTTCATTTTTGTTTCTGTTTTGTTTTGTTTGAGACAGAGTCTTGCTCTGTCACCAGGCTGGACTGCAGTGGCGTGATCTCAGCTCACTGCAATCTCCACCTTCCGGGTTCAAGTGATTCTCCTGCCTCTCCTGCCTCAGCCTCCCGAGTAGCTGAAACTACAGGTGCATGCCACCATGCCCAGCTAATTTTTTTTTTTTTAGTAGAGATGGGGTTTCACCATGTTGGCCAGGATGGTCTCGATCTCCTGACCTTGTGATCCACCTGTCTCAGCCTCCCAAAGTGCTGGGATTATAGGTGTGAGCCACCACACCCAGCCTACTCTTTGTTTTAAGGAACAACAACAACAAAAAGCTCTGGTGGAGCACAGAATATATTTTTATACATATAATATAGTGTCTTGCCCAAATCCAGTGTCAATCACATACTTCTTGAGGAAGCTAGAAAGATATGTGTATATATCAATCTCTCAATAGACTAAGCTCAATATCTCTTTCCATATTGCATCCCCTGTAGGTTATCAATAAACATTTGATTCTTAGATTATGAGTTCCATAAGGGCAAAGTCTGTATCTTCATCATCTTTGTTTCTTTAGCACCTGACCCAGGGCTGGGAATAAGTTTCTCAGAAAATAGTTCTTGATTAAAGTGGTCTAAGTAATTAACAACCAGAAGTGCTTCCTATTAACTACATTTCTCCAACATTACTTCAAAGGTACAACTTGGCATATTTTTCACATGAATGCAAAAGAAGCCTGCTTCTTATAATGGACCAGAAAATTTTTTTTTAAAGCTGAGGAATTATACTGACTAGATGGAGTTTTAAAGATAATATTCTTCATTTATGTGAAAATGTGAGTTTTTTTCTTGAATGTTCCTGCTTCCACAAGCTTTATCATTGTGTGGATATTAGCAAATCTTAAAAAAAAAAAAAACCAATCTTAATTAAACACATACCAAGTAGATCATCATAAACTGGTACAAAGTGTTCTTCTCCTTCAGTTACCATTATCAGTCTAGTTTCTTGTATCTGTGTCTCTTTCAAAGCTGACGTGTGAATTTTTTGAGGGCAGGAACTATTCTGATTTATCTTCACAGTCACAGAACTTTCATTAATAGTAGGTTTATTGAATTCCAAGGTCAGGCAGACAAAAGGGAAAGAATAATTCTGGGAAGTGCATGGGGTAAATAAAATGCAATTTAAAAATTATTATAATGACCCTTTATTGAAGATTATGTTCCAAGTATCATGCTAGGTGCTTTACATATGTCTTAATACATTCTAATTATACCTCAATTCTAAAAACTCTTCTCTGAGCTAGCTGTTATAATGCTCATGTTATGGGTAAAGAAACTAAGAATCGCAACTGATAAGTAACTTGCCCAGACTGACACAGTTAACAAATTGGCAGAGCTGAGATTAATACCAGACTCCAAAGTCTATGCTCTCAACGTGACTCCAGGAATTGTCATTTTCAAGTATATATTGGAGACAGGAAGATTGGTGAGGTGTTTATAAGAACTTTCTTTAATCAGTCACTACATGGTACCTCAGAAGACTAAAGTTTGATATTTTAAAAATGTGTGAGTGCACATGTGTGTAAGACAAGAGGTATGGAGGTATTTCTTAAAACTATATTTTGAGCCATGTTCTTTTTTTCTGTTCAGTTTTGTATTTAAAAGAACAAATGACTTTACGTATATAATTAGACTTCATCTCCACCTTGACTGCAAACTGATGATACACTTAAATTATTATCACATTGTTGTTATTAGGAACATATGGGTTGTACATGTTACAATCATTCATACTAACTTCATTTACCCCATCCAGAGGAATACATGCAGATCATGTTCAGATATGCAATGCAACCTTAACAGTCTAGATGTATCATAATTTATCTGTGACAATCCAGATCCTCCTCTGAGCTGTAAATGTAATTGTATATGGCAATTATTCTGTGTTTTGTTTTGTTGTTTGGTAAATGTGTACTTTTTGCCTGATGCTAACATCTTTTCAACAGCCCTCTTTTGCCTGCTCAACCACCAACCTCCCAGTTCACTGATACCAGGAAGAATCAGAGTCTTGTCTGCCCATGATGATTTGCCTCCAGTCTGCACGGTTAAATCACAGCTTAAACTTTACCAAACTTTTGGAGTCTAAAAGCAAAAGCAACTCACAAAGTGCAAGGGTTGGCATAACTAATTTATTCATATGAATTAGAAATAATTTAAAGAAGAGGAACCAAATATGGTAAAACGAGGGGCGGGGGGTGGGGGGAAGCAGTTGATTTTAAAAATTGAGAAAAGCAAAACATGTTTTGCCTGGCTTTGTAACTAAAGAAGCCTGCCAAAAATGGTCTGTAAAGGTATAAGAATCAAAAAATATCTCCAGTGTTCTACCTTCACCAGAAACATGCAAGGAATTTCCTAGGATGGAATTATGGAAAAGATCCTCTTCAGGCCTTCATTTGTTCATTCATTGCTAGTCATGGTGCTAAATATGGGAGATATAAAATGAATATGGCATGGCCCTCTGGAGCTTAGCCTCAGAGGGAGACACAGCAACTGTGCTGTACGCTGATCTGTGAAAGGCACCAGGAAATAAATGTAAAAACCACACAGTGGGTGTACAAAGAGGGGAGTGGTCAACTCTGTGAGTCTAATAAAAATAATTCACAACAATCACATAGCGATGTTCTGTGAGTTCCATCCCCACCCTATCCTCTATTGCCAACCCCTAAGAGAAACGACAGGTGAGCAAGGCACAATCCAGGCTGGGCTCTAATTAAATGTGTGACCTAGAGCAACTCCTAGCACTACTCAGAGCCTCTGTTTCTCTGCCTGTAAAAGCCAGGAACCCTGCTCAACTATAAAGTCCATTTCTGCTCCGAATTATGAAATCGAGGCCAAACCCCCCCCCACACACACACAACAAAAACAAAAAACAAAAAACCCAAAACCAGAAAGGAAATTCACGAGAAACAAAAGTGAAAGTCACAGAAGGGAACCCAGTAGTAAACACGAGTACAAAATTCTATATCTCACCGGAAAACGTGGCAGAGTTCCCAAATTTTTTTCAGCAACCGTGAACTTCGGAAAGAATGAAATGTGTATCACGCCCTCTGAATGTGAATAACATCAGTGTAACACGAATCCACCTTGCTCTATGCAACTGTCTTCTGAAACATTCCTCTCTGACTCTGAACAACCACTTATTTAAATAAGCGGTTCTTAAATAAATCAATCCGTACTGAATGGTCCATCCCCACAAAACCAGTCCCCATTGAAGACCACACCTGGGTGTGTCCCACACTGGGAAAAGGGGGAAAACGGGGAAAACGGGGGTAGAGAAAGAGGGGAAGAATTGGAACCTACATTAGATTGTGCCTGGTGTTGCCATGCGGTTGTCATAAACAACAGCGTCGAAGCAAACTGTTTTAAAACTTAGGAAATACGGCGGCCTTTAAACTCTATTATGTCCCTGCTCATGGCAATTGTGAGACTTCTCTGAACGTAGCCCACAACGGTACAGCCGCCCGAGAGGGAGAGCGAGCTCTGGAGCGGATGGGCGAAAGAAGGCAGCCAGAGGAGGGGAGCAGACTGACAGCTCCCCCAGCTTCTGCGGCGCGTGCGGGGCCGGGACAGGCGACCGCCACAGCCAGAGAGTGCGAGTTGGACCCACCAGGGTCACTGGTCTCCAGGGTGGGAGGATGGATGCTGCCTGTCCGCTGCCGGAGCCTCCCTTCTAGCAGCAGAGGAGGGAGGGTGCGCGCACGTACACACACTCTCACACACACACGCACGCACACACATCCTTCCCTTAGAGTTGTGTCTCGTCTCCCTTTTGTTTTTCTCCCTTCCCGGTCATGAGACCCGGAAGTTTTTTTTTTTTTTTTTTAACCCCCCCCCCCCCCCTTTTCCCCCCCCCCCCCCCCCCCGCCATCTATCACATGGCAGAGATAGAATAAAAACAGAAAAATGGCGACGGTCACGTTGTGGCGAGCCTTGCTGCGTCATTAGATAATCCTCATGCAAATAACGGGAAGAACAAAGGAAGGGGGGCCCGGGACCCCCGGGGGCGCAGGTGGGTGTGGGGGCGGCGGCTGGGCGCGGGGGCGGCGGGGCGCGCGGGGCCAAGCGCCCGCGGGAGGCGGGAGGCGGGCGGCAGGCGGCGTGGGGCGTGCGGCCGCGCGGGGCTCGGGGTGCGGAGTGTGGACGTCCGAGTGCGCGCCCGTGCGCCGCCGTGGAGCGCTGGCCGCTGGGCTCCCGGCCCCGTCTCACGGCGCGTCGGAGCCGGCCTGGGGGCGCGGGAAGCCGTGGGGCGCACAGAGCGGCTCCGGCGAGGCTGGCCGCGGCGCACACGCACAGGCAGCCGTGGGGCTCGGCCCGCTCGGCATCCGCACTGGGGTCTGGGGGCGGGCCAGGCGGCGCCGGGAGCGAGGGCGCGCCACTGCCGGGCGTCTAGCGCCTGCCTTCAGCCTGCTCCGGGGACCGCACACAGTTCGTCACCTCGGGGTAGGCGGCGGGGCGCGGGGGCGGCGGCGCGGGGCGGGCCGGGCCGGGCCTGAGCACTCCCGGACCGACTCCGAGGGTGTTGCCGGGCTGGGTTTGTTGTTGTTAGCGCGCGCGTTTTCTTCCCGAGGGGTAGCGGGGCGACCTCGCCCATGGGCATTTCCGCGGTTTTGCGCGGCCCTCGTTGGGGTGTCAGTGGCGACGCGGGGAGCCCCGGGCGCCCGGCTCGGCCCCCCGGAGGGGATCGGCGCGGAGGGGCGGGGTGTGTGTGTAAATGTTGCGCACTCGCTTTTCCCCCGCCCCCGCCCGCGTCCAGGGTGCTGGCGTGGGTCCTTCGCCGTCCGGCGGCGACTGTAAATAGAGCCTGGATGTTGTTTACATGAAGGATCCGGCGGGAGGAGTCTAAGAGGAGGCGGCGGCGGTGGAGGAGGAGGAGGGAGGGAGGGAGGAGAGGAAGACCGGAGTCCCCGCGGCGGCGGCGGTCCGGAGAGAGGGCGAGCCCCGCGCGGCCCCGGGGACCGGGCGCTACCACGAGGCCGGGACGCTGGAGTCTGGGGTAGGAGGGGAGAACGGGCACGGGGCGGGAAGAGGGGTCCGTCAGTGGTATTTTTAGCTTGCACCCTGCCACGCAGATTCTCCCTGGCCGGAGGGGAGGAGGGTGGAGGGAGGGCGGGGAAGCCTCGGTTTCTCTGCACGTTCGGGAACGCCTTCTACCCCTTCATTCTCCCATTCTCAGTCTTTTCCCGCTTCTCTCCGGGCTCACCTGTTTATTTCCCTCAGCTAGAGCTCGCGGTTTTTTATATAGGCATGAGGGTCTGTTTCTTTTATTAGAAACATTATTGGGGAGGGGATGCCTTGCTGTAATTTGTGCTGGTCCAGGTCGGTTTTCAGGAAGGGGGAGGGGACTTGGCGGAGACGCCGGCTCCTGGCCGCAGCTGACCCGAGGGCTTCTCCCTGCCTTCCTGTGCGAGGAATTCTTTCCCTCACTCTGCTATCCGCACTCTCCAGCTGCCACCTTCCTGGAGAAAGACCACACCTGTGCTTATCCGCGCTTTGGAGGAGAGGTGAGCTAAGAAACCAGGGAATTCTCTGCTCTCCAGGGTTCTTAGTTATTCCCCTCCCCAATCCCAGCATTGGCCAAAAATTGTTGCTTTCACCTGCTGATTTCATTTGGATGTCTGTCCCCAGCCTCCCTTTCCCCCGGCAAGTTGTGGTCGACAGATGTTTTGGGATTTTCTCTTCCCTCTGGACGTGTCCCCCACCAACCAGCAAATAGCTCCTGGGCCTAGGTTGAGGGAGAGAGAGATGTGACCCCCTTCGGCCAGTGCGTTGTTTTTTATTCCCCTCTGGGTCTTCTAATAGAATCTGCTCTCATCCCATAGCCCCCTATAGTTTCCCGCTAAGCTTAACCCAGAGCCAGGCCTAAGCAGCCTGTCTCTGGCTTTCTTTCCCCAGGCCCCACCCTGGCCCCTTTTGCTTTTCCAGCGCCAAAAAAACGCCTCCCAAGCAGAAGACACACCCAGCCCAAGTCTAACCATTCCAAAAGGGAGGAGAACACAGAGGAAGAGCAGGGACCCAAGGGTCTCCTTCTGTCCTGAATATTCCAACAGCGTTTCCCTCTAAAAGCCTCCTAGCTTTATAATCCCTTTATTCTTCTTACCAGTTGACCCTCCCCTCCTCTTTCCCCTTGTCCTATTACAGGTATTTGGGGAGACGGGTGGAGAAAGAGGTTGTCACCCTCTTTTCTTTACAGTGAGGCATTTTTCTTTTTCTTAGTCTTTTCATTTATTAGATGTTTAGCATGTAAAATATGTGAATCTGTTTGCAGGCTTATTTGAACTTGTTTTCTTGCTGGTAAGGAATAGCTGATATTCTAAAGGGAAGGAGGGGGAAAAAGGTCAAAAGTAACGCTCTCAGTTTTCCCCATTTGAGCATCCGCAGAGTTCCCAGAGAAGACCCTCCTGTAAAAACCAACAGTCTCCCTTCCATGACATCACCACCTAAGCCCTTCCAACTTTAGCTTCAGAACAGGAAGAAGGCTCAAAATAGAACTACCTTAGGAATCCAGCTCCTTGAAAAGATCAACTTTTAAATCAGCTGCAGAAAGAACACAGTGAACTTTGACATGGGGAGTGAGAAGGAAGAGAAGACTGTGTAGTGTTCATAATTGGTTCCTTGAGGGGAGGGTTGGGGGATACTTTCCATGTATTTCAGAAAAACTTTCCTCTAGAGTTGGGTACCTAGACCACTGAATGATAAATAGGATAGCTCAAGATTCATTTATTATTCCTAAGTTTTGATGTGTGAACAATAACAAGCACTTTTCAGAATATGAAAGAGGGGCTCCTCTGCAGAATCTGCTCTAGATAGAGAATGTTGTTTCAGGAAGCTAGGAGGGCACTTCAGGAAGACAGAGAACCTAAAGGATGCAGTGACAGCTGTTGTGAGTATGTAAGTTGAGAGGCTCATAAACAATAATTGTAATAAACAATAATTGTAACTTTTGTGGATGACTGATACCTTGGACAAAGAAGTAAGGATGTCAGGATTTCCAGCTTTACCTTGGAAATTAACTCCTTATCTTTGAATCTCAATGTCTCCATTCAGTCCCTGAATTGAGATATGTCTTCCTCTCTGAGCTAAAATAGTTATTCAGTCTTTTGGAAGGGCTGCCTAATAAATGATAATCACTGAAGTGTTGACAACTTAAGGATTGGAAGTGGAGCAGAAAATACGTGGTATAATTTGAGCACTTGGTGGGTGCTGTAAGATGACTTGCTGGTTGATGGGGTAACATCTTTTACTCTGGTTCAGGTTTAAAAGAATCCAGGTGACAGAGACAGGATACCTGCCCTAATATGGTAGCCACTAGCCACGCGGCTATTAACCACCTGAAATATGGCTAGGGTGAGGAAGAGCTCAATTTTAAATTTTACTTAATTTTAAAAATTGATAACTTGATTTAGTTATTAGAAAGCTTATTTATGTTTGGAAACATACTTGAGCTTACGCGTCTACTTTTGAAACTAAGTGTTTTGAAATTCAAAGAAAAATTAAGTATTTTGATGAAGGTTTAGAATTGGGATATGTAAGTGGAAAGTACTCTTCAGATTTCAAAGACTTAGTGCAGAAAAAGAGTAGAATAGCGCATTAATTTTATGTTGATTCCATATTTAGATGATAATGTTTTAGATATATTGGGTTAAGTGAATATGCTATTAATTCCACGTGTTTATTAATGTGGCTACTAGAGAATTAAAAATTACATGTGTAGCTTTTATTATACTTCATTGGACAGCTCAGGCCTGCATCACTCCTTTTTGTCTGTGGATTAATTTCTTTTTTTTCTTTTCTTTTTTTTTTTGAGATAGAGTCTCTCTGTCTTTCAGGCTGTGCAGTGACACGATACCAGCTCACTGCAACCTCCACCTCCCAGGTTCAAGCGATTCTCCTGTCTCAGCCTCCAGAGTAGCTGGGACTACAGGTGTGCGCCACCATGCCTGGCAGATTTTTTGTATTTTTAGTAGAGATGGGGTTTCCCCACTTTGGCCAGACTGGTGTTGAACTCCCAAGCTTGGGCGATTCGCCCGCCTTGGCCTCCCAAAGTGCTGGGATTACAGGCATGAGCCACTGTGCCTAGCCCCATGGATTAATTTCAAAAGTGGTAACTGTATGAAATATTGTTATTTCATATCTGTGTTTCTACTTTCCACTGCTGTGTTCCATGTGATGATTGGGGACCCCAAGTATTACATTATTACTATTACAGTAGATCAGTGTAAAAGTCCCAGGTTCTAGAACGGCTAGCAGGGGTGTGATGGGAAAATTTGGATACCCACATACCTGGCTATTGCTGCTTTTGTAAAAAGATCCTGGGCATAGCAAAAGGTACAATGTGTGGCAAAGTAACAATTGTGACACCTGGTGGCATTTTAGTAATTCTACTCATCTGTCACTCACTTCCATTTCTTTTTTCTTTGCTTCATCTACTTTCTGCCCCCATCCCCACCAAATCACGGTTCCACTGGTGACTGGGCCCACAAGGTTGCTGACTCCTTTCCTCCAAAAAAAGTACAGTGCTAACATGAATAGAGGTAGTGCTGTCTTTGGGTTTTGTCTAATGAGATTCAGAAATCGCACTGGAAGGAACTTAGGGGCTATTCAGTGCTATCCCTTTATTTTATAGATGACAAACTGCCAAACACCTCACCTAAGACCTTGTAGACAGACTGGAATTAAACATACTCTTGTTGATAACTCTTTAGAGGCTCCCTGAGAAATGGAGAGGTTCATCAATTAATCAGTATTTGTTGAGCTAGCATTTTGTGGAAATGACCACTAAGTGTTGTGAAGGGATGTGAGTAAAGCAGTTTCTGACTTTAGAAAGAGTCCTCTTGACTTGAGGAAATAAGATAAAAAACAGCACCACATTAAATTGCAGTATACAACACAACACTTAATGAGTGCAGTGCCACTGTGGCATGTGTTACTAGTAGAAATGCGTTCAATTTGTAGATGTGGGAATAGAAGCTTCGAGAAAGATGGAACCTGCAGGGACGTGGAGTGTAATTGTGTTCCTGGAACAGCCCAAGGCTGTACAGTTGGAGGTCATTGCAAGTCTTTGGTATTGGCCCCTTTGGCTGTCCATTAAGGGAATTTGAAAATCCGAGACCCAGCATTTTCGAATGGTGGTGCTGCAGTAATAAGGAAATCATAGATTAGTTGGAGACCATCAGGGTTTTTAGAGATGTTTAGCCAGGGGTGGATCATTTTGAAGTTATCTGGCATATAAAACTGACTTGTGAGCAAACCATAAAATCTAAAATCTGAGGGGTGAGAGTGGTGAAATGTGATATAGAGCAAAATCGGAAAGTAAATTAACTGTGGAGTATACAGTTGGACTAAAAATATTTGTGCTGGGTACATATTTGAAGGGGAGAGGCCCATTTAATATAATAGAGGGGCCAGTCATGTATTTATAAATTTTTAGTCTCCTGGAGCCTTTTTGGACTAAACTCTTGGTTAACATGAGGAAGAAAGCTCATTCTTCTCTGTGTTGCTGTGTCCATAGGGTTTTTTCTTTTTCATCCACATGGACCTGCTAAAGTCATGTAGCATGAGATTAATTAGGGGCCAGTGCTCAGTCAGTAAAATGATGACACTCCTCTAATCACTCTCAGTTAATGCTTTTCTTTGAGAATTGGGGCTAACTTTGCATAGGGCAGTGGTCCTTGACTTTTTCTTGCCTTTCTGCCTATTTCTTTTTCCATCAAAGAGAAGAAAATTAACCTACCACCCCCATGAATCTTTGGCACAAATTAGTTTTTAAAAACCCAGCATAGCAAAATTTTGCAATAAAATGCAAGTATACATTCTTTTTTTTTTTTTTTTTTTTGAGACGGAGTCTCGCTCTGTCACCCAGGCTGGACTGCAGTGGCCGGATCTCAGCTCACTGCAAGCTCCGCCTCCCGGGTTTACGCCATTCTCCGGCCTCAGCCTCCCGAGTAGCTGGGACTACAGGCGCCCGCCACCTCGCCCGGCTAGTTTTTTGTATTTCTTAATAGAGACGGGGTTTCACCGTGTTAGCCAGGATGGTCTCGATCTCCTGACCTCGTGATCCGCCCGTCTCGGCCTCCCAAAGTGCTGGGATTACAGGCTTGAGCCACCGCGCCCGGCCGCAAGTATACATTCTGTGTACTTGTGACAAAGCAGTAATTGACATTTGAGCAACTTTCGCTGACATATTTATAACATTTCAGTGTGGTCAAATTTGGCCATTTTATATAGTATCACCGAATTAGATGATGATTTTCAAATTGGAAAACAAATTGCACTTGTTAAAAGACCAGTGGATTTAAATATACTAAACTATAGTTTAAAAGTATTTTCAAATATTTTGCTTGGCCAACAACTTATGTTACCTTCAATTATTTAATATATAATCAGATACTTAAAGGTTTAAAACAGAATTTTCATTTTAGTTTATAAATAAGCAGGATGTAGTGTGTTTTTTGTGCTTATATTTTGTATTCCACGTTGATTGATTGCTTGAGAAAAAATCTTTGTCACCTAGGCTGGAGTGCTGTGGTGCAATCGTGGCAGCCTCAGCCTTTCATGTTCAAGCAATCCTCCGACCTCAGCCTCCGAAATAACTGGGACTACAGGCCTGTGCCACCATACCCTGCTAATACTATTTTTTGTAGAGACAGGCTTCCACTATGTTGCCCAGGCTGGTCTTGAACTAGACTCAAGCAATCCTCCCGCCTCAGCCTCCTAAGGGGCTGAGATTACAGGTGTGAGCTACCATGCCTGGCCTTGTACTCCATATTATTTTAAAAGTTCTTTGGTATGCCAGTTTTCTATAAGTACCTGATTTTGTGATAATATTTGGTATATGCGTGATGAAGAAATTGTTCCTAGTTGTATCATTTTTAACATAGAATAACTAGTTTAAAATCAGTTTGGGTCCTGGAAGAAAGCATTTTACTTCACTGTTTTCTCTCTTCCTCTCTTAGTATGCAGTTATTTTTTCTTACTGTAGCCTGAGTACCTGTAGTCACTTGTTTATAAGTTTAGACAGTTCAGTTCTTAGAAGAAATATGTTGAAAAAGAAATACTTCTGATGGATTTAAATTTTCAGAAATGCACATTTATAAACATAATTTTCAAGAAAAAGCAAGACACATTTTTGAAGCATTTATTTTAAAAATACCATTTTGAAAACCCATATTTTTCTCCCTTGAAACTGCTTTAGAATCTGAGAGAATATTAATTTAAGTAACTATTCACAGAATAATGACAATTTGCTGCTTGTTATTATGGATGCTTGGCTTCTTTGTTTTTCTCATTTAGGTAGAAAGGAATCAAATGACAAAAACGTAAGGAGAAAAAGGAAGTATCTTTTACTTATTGTACCAAAAATGTTTAGTTGTTGCATGGGTTTTGGTGACGGCTAATAGAGTGGATTTCAACTTTGCAGTACATTCGCTTCATATTTATATTTCGTATTTAGACATTGAATCACACTAATACATATTTTGGTGAAGAACAGTCTAATAACTACTGAATATGTCAGGATTATTTATTTGTCTCCATAACTTACCCAACCTTCAGTATTTCAGGGTAAGTATTCATTTTTCCAAAGCTGACAGAATTTGTGGTCAAGAAATATTAGTTGGTAATCTTCTTAACCTTTTTAGTGGAATGGCTATCTAAAATTTTACTCTAAAATCATCACAGTATCTTTGTTCACGCAGCAGATGTTTATAATTTGGGTAAAAATGTGCAACTATTTCCAGGAACCTTAGGTTATGGGATCCAACTGTGATTTTTTGTTTTTTTTAAATCTTCGTTGCCCTCTCGTGTTTCAACTCTGTATTACAGTTGGCTAAGACCTAGATGTTGACCTCCTTAATTTTTAGATATTTTTGCATTTTAGACAGTGTTGTTTTAATTTGTGTGTAGGTGGATTGTTTCATTGGATATTACTTTTCTGAAGATAAGGTCATTTTCATAGTACATAAAGTTAATAGTTGAGTTAGATTCAGTGTACTCTTATTTTCTGACTTCCGCTGATCTTTATAAAGAATCGATTCATCTATCTGACTTATTTGAAGTACAGTGCGAATATCTAATATGCATATAATGAGTCTTTGAAATTGAGCAAATGCCTAATGAAAACATAATTATTTTTCAAATATCTGTCAAGTTCCACTCATACTGAAATAACTTGAAACCTTATGACATGGAAAAAACCCAAGTGAATCATGGTTTTAATAAGTTGATATTCCGATGCCTGAATTCCAATTTCAGAATCCTTTGTACTTTTTATTAAAAGTAAGAAGCATCCCTAAAATGACTTCAGAGTACATCTCAAAGGTACAAATAATTTAAAAGCAAGTAATGTGTATATGTTCTTATTACTTTTTAAAAAGGTATTCTGAAGGTTGTATCACCATAGGTACAGAATTGACGTATACTATAGTGAAAAATATCAATGTTACTAATTTGAGTGCATTCTTAGCACTCAGAGCAAGAGGATTGAGAGTCATTTTTTGCTAATGTGCATTTTCCTTCTTAATTATAAAACCCCACTAGTTTCTGCTTCATGATCTCAGTTACTGAGAAAACTAAGCAAAAAGTAAATGTTTTTAGAAATCCTTTTGTTTGTGGAAATTGTGTAAACTGAATATCCAGTTGATGGAGTTGGACAGCTAGGGTAGGGTAGAGAAAACAAAGCACTGGGTTCACTCATTTGGCATGGATCTGGGCGTGGGTTCACCAAAACTTAGCAATATATGATCTCTGGTAAATCACCTAACCTCTCTAAGTTGTATTTTTTTTTCTATCTATAAAATGGGGTAATATTTAATCTATTTCCAGAATCCTTTTTTGATGAATTAATGAATAATTCATTGCTAGCCCCTTTTTGAATGTTTGGCAGATGTGACGTATTACTGTCATGTTTGGTTATGAGCACTCTTAAGACAGGAATCATGTCTTATTTATCTTTATTTCCTGAACATCTAGAAGAGGCCTTAGAACATAGTAGTTCCTCAGTATATATATAATCAATGATTGAGGTCAGGGAGGCACAGTCAGTGAATCCATGCATGGAAGAAATAGGGTGTGAAATATGCTGGAGGCTTACTGCATATTTGATGTATTATCAGAGTGAAAACCTAATCATGCAGTTGTTCATCCTCATTAATATGTATAAGTCATGTGTTCATCTTTCATTCTAATATAATTCAACTGGGCCTTTTAATATTTCAGCCTCACCACTTGCTGGGCCCTGATCCTTCTTTTTCTTCTGCCTCCTCACGTCTCCAACCAGAAGGGGATCTTTTAGTCCTTCACTTCATGGGGAGCCTTCAGAGAGAGTAATGCAGCCACAAGAAAGGATGCCGTTGACCGACACAGTGACTGACAGGCTGCCCTGGCTCAGTTATCACAGTGCTGATGCTGTCCATTCTAAAGGTACAGTACTGTGATAACTGAAGGATGGCAGCCATCTTGCCTTCCATCAGAGGAGCCTCACCGTGCCCAGGAAGAAAGAAGGCAAAAGAGGAATGTGAAACAGGTGGCCGGGACCCAGAAACCCCCTTACCCTGTACCTCTGTCATACTTCTCCCGGGGCATAGGGAGAGTTATTCTGCTTCTCTTTGCCTTGTTTTGTAACATGGGGTAGTTGTTGGGGCAGCAGTGTTGTGCTGAGTGAACATATATTAAGATCTTTGGAACCTTTAGGAGACTGAAAATAGGTAAGTATGAGTTAGTATTTCTGGAATGGTAGTCAGAGAACTTTGTACCATTTTTATAAATGTGAAAGGTAACCTAATTAGAACAGCTTGGCATTTGTTGGTACACTGCTAGATTTCAAAATCAGATTCTACTTACAGGGAGAAAAAAAAAAAGCCCAATATGTTGAACAGTATTGAAATTATTACATAAATAAAAGTCCATCATTGTAGACTGGCTTACTGAAGTGAGGAAAGAAAAAAGTGTATCTTTGTCTTGAAGGAGTAGATAGTGACATGTCATATTTCTTTCAGGATATTTAGGATCTGGCCTAATTCAAAAGAATATTTACTGAATACCTTTGTTATTGCTGCTGCTGTCACCTTTACATGAAAGTAAAATGTAAGTTATTTTATTTCTATCAAATAAGGACTAGTCTGCAGTGATATCTGGCACAGATCGATTTCAGGAATATGAAACTGTAAACACCAAGCCAGCATCACATGTGCATGAAAGACTAGGAAATTTTTTTGTTGTTGTGGCCCACACTGGAGTGCAGTGGTGTGATCACAGCTCACTGCAGCCTTGATCTCCCAGGCTCAAGCAGTCCTCCCGCCTCAACCTCCCGAGTAGTCCCGAGTAGACTGTAGGCTCAGACCACCCACCTGCAAATTTTTAGTAGAAACAAGAGTTCACTATGTTGCCAAGGCTGGTCTTGACCTCCTGAGCTTAATTGATCGTCCCACGTCAGCCTCCCAAAGCGTTGGGATTACAGGCATGAGCCCCTACACCCAGCCATGATTAGGAAATTTAACAGAGCACACATCTTCAACCTCCATCTTACTCTAGAGAGTACTGCTAGGGGTGAAAGGTGGTTATTGGAGAACCCAGAATTTCTCACATGCCCTCTGCCAATCATCCCTCTTCCCTCTAGACTCCTAAGGACACTGTACACATGTAACAATAGCAAGCAAGAAACAAAAGTGCATGACTTTGATTATGTGTTAGATCACAGTACTGTGCACGGCTCAGGTAATTTCATGGAATGTATTTTAGGCTCAGAGCCTAATTGGGTATGTTACCTCTTCCTAGGCTCATGTCTGTATCAGGGAGCCTGTGGATGTCTGACTGGTGTGGGAACCCAAAGCAGTGACAGACATGCTTGAGCAAAGAGAATGGAGATGACCGAGGTCAGGCCCTAATTTGAACCTACCTACCACAGAGAGAAGAGGGGCCAGGGAGGGGAAAACCATATATGAGTTTTGTTTGTTTGTTTGAAGACAGAGTCTCAGGCTGGAGTGCAGTGGCTCAAGTCTTGGATCAGTGCAGCCTCTGCCTCCCGGGATCAAGCAATCCTTGTGCCTCAGCCTGCTGAGTAGCTGGGATTACAGGTGTGTGCCACCATGCCCAGCTAATTTTGTATTTTTGGTAGAGATGGGGTTTCACCATGTTGGCCAAACTGGTTTTGAACTCCTGTCCTCAAGTGATTCTCCCACCTCAGCCTCCCAAAGTGCTGAGATTACAGGCGTGAGCCACTGCACCCAGCCTCGTGTGACTTTTTAACATACTGTGAACCTTACCTACTATCAGCACTGCCAACTCCATGTCTTAGATATGGGCCAGGTGTATTATCAGGTCCTCCACTAGGACACAATGGGAAAGAAACAGAACTGGAAGGGAGTAGCCCTGATACAGAGAGGTTCTGTCTTGTCCTTCATTGTGCCAGTCGTCAGACATCGATGGTCACTGTGTTGCTTTGCTGGCGATTGCAGTTCCCTTTAGTGTCTCTTCCCTCTTTACCCAAAGAGGAATCATTCTTAGTAGTGACCCCTTGAACCACACTTGGTTGGCCCAGAACTGTCATTTTTCAGATACATTGACCACATTATAGCCCAGTACCTTCACATCTCCTCATAGATCCACAATTTCTCTAAGCTGTGTAAGCTACACTACGTTTTTCATTAATTACAGACAGGGCTCTCCCCGGTTATTATGCTACCACTCGTGAAATTCCTTGGAGTTTTCTTATAAGGAATTTCTGACAGAAACTCTGGAAGAACTTTTAGGAAGGGAAAGTTAAGAGGTTGGTGAATCCTCAAGTAATTTGAAACACTCCTAATGTTTAGTGTTTCAGCAGGTGGAAAAAAGTGCTTCAAGAAGTAACGTGTTGTGCAAACATTGGCCTTGGTGAAGATTTCACCACCTTCCCTGATCTTCCTGTTTTCCCCGTTACTAGTTTTATAAAAATTCATTGGGTTTTATACTTACCCAACCTTGGCCCCAAAATCTACAGCCAGGCCTGTGGGGTGTTGTAGAACTCAGTGTTGGGTGTCATTTGCAGTCACCCCTGCGGACAGAGTTGTGCTGGGTCCCCTTTCCTCTAAACAAGAAGGCTGAGGCTCAGTCTGCAGCAGGAGTTCCAGAAGCTTGCCTGGACCTGGAGGTCTTTTGGCATCTTCAAGGCATTTCTTAGATGTAAGGTGTTCCAACAGGTTAAGTGAGAAGTGATGCAAGACAGATCCGATGGGGTTTTTCCACTGCCTTGCTTAAAACACAATATGTGTTTGGTTGGTGTATTCATTGCATTTTTCAGTTTAGGTGAAGTATGTGAGAATGGGAAGATTGCAGATAAACCTAGAAATACCATATAATCCAGCAATTCCACTTCTGGATACATACCCAAAAGATGTGAAAGGCGGCAGTCTGACAGATGTTGTGCACGCATGTTTATAGCAACATGATTCACAATAGCTAAAAGGTAGGAGCAACCCAAGTGTCCACTGATGGATAAGTAGATAAATGAAATGTAGCGTATACCTACATTGGAATATGATTCAGCCTTAAAAGGAAGAAAATTCTGACATATGCTACAACATGGATGAACCTTGAAGATACCGTGCTAAGTGAAATAAGCCAAACACAAGAGGACATATACTGTATGATTCCACTCATATGAGGCCCCTAGAGTCGTTAAATTCATACAGCCAGGAAGCTGATGGGTGCCAGGAGCTGGGGGAGAGGGGGAAATGGAGAGTTAGTGTTTAATGAAGTTGTATTTGGGGAAGATGAAAAAATTCTGGAGATGGATGATGTTAGTTGCACAACAACATGAATGTACTTAATGCCACAATGTACACCTAAAAACGGAAAATTTTATGTGTATTTTACCACAGTAAAAGAGATTCAGGATAATAATCCTCTTCAAGCCAAAAACAGGATTTAGTTGATTTCTCTGCTCTCCTTTAGTTTTCAGTGTGAAGATAACTGCTGTTTCAAGTAAGCAAGTAAAATGTAATTGCCATATCTTTATGCATTTCAAGTTCTCTAATCTGAAGTCCTTTACACATGTTTCAGGGTTTCCAACATAGCATAGCTTTAAAATTGTGTAAAATGTAAAGAAAACTAAATATAGTAGCAATGAGTATTAAAAACAATGAGAAAAAGGTGTGGACAAGAAGTTAGCTGATGTAGCATCTCTTGTTGGCTTTGTGTCTTTTCTGGTGAAACTGGGCAACTCACTGGTCCAGCTGCCTCGACTGTGCACCTCTTTGGAGTTATGCTACCTCTCCTGAAATTCTTTGGAGTTTTCTTAAACAGAAAAGGAATTTCTGACAAACTCTGCAAGAACTCATAAGAAGGGAAAGGTCTGGGATTGGTGAATCCTCAAGTAATTTGAAATACTCGTAATGTTAAAAATTTAGTGTTTCAAATTACTTGAAGATTCACCAATCTCAGACCTTTGCCTTCTTAGGGAAATCATATATATAAATAATCATACATATAAGAGACTAAAGCAGCATTTAAATGTGGCATGTTATTTCTTAAAATATAAACATACAATATATGAAATAAAACAATAGCATTAGTATTAAGTATAGTTTTAAAAAGTATCCTAGTCTTAAAAGTCAAGTATTAGCAACTTCATTAAAGGTGCATCCTATAACTTGCTGTCTGTCACGAATAGTTTTCCTATTTGTTATATGCTTAAATTTGATAATAAGAATACAACCATTGAGGCTGGAAATAGCAATAACCTTCCCTAAGGGATCACATATTTTATTAGCTGTGGGTAAAAAACATTCATTTGTGGACCATATCTGTTTCATCACAAAGTCCTCACTTAGGGTCATGCTTTGGAAATCAGATTTTAGTTTTAGGAACATTGGACTACACCCACCAGATCCTGCACAGTATTCTACCTTGATCATCCCACACAGAGCTGGAGCAGACAGCTAGCTCTTGTTCCTGTCTGCCACATTAATTTCAAATATTTTGCTATGCCTAGTACATTTCTAGCTTCTCTGAATAACCAACCAGTTGTAAGTGTGCCACAAACTTGCCTTATCCTGTTTTGGGGGGCCCAGGGGAGACAGGGTCTTCATAGCCCAGGCTTAGAGTGCAGTGGTGCCATCTTGGCTCACTGCAGCCTCAGCCTCCTGATTAGCTGAGACTATGGGTGTATACCACCATGCCCGGCTAATTTTTCAAAATTTTTTTTGTAGAGACAGGTTCTCACTGTATTCCTCAGGCTGATCTTGAACACCTGGGCTCAAGCAGTCCTCCTGCTTTGGCCTCCCGAAGTGCTGGGATTACAGGCCTAAGCCACCACGTTGGCTTGTCTATCCCGTTCTTAAGTGAGTATCTTTCTTTCAGATCAGTTGCTCTTTGAGACAAGCCTCTTAGACGTTTTTACACTCAAGAGAATTTTTTTTCCTTTAAAAATTGCTTCCTTAAAATCTGCATTCATATTTACAGGTCTATTCATAGTTTGTCTTCACCATTACCAGTCACCATTTTTTGTTTTTGTTTTTCTGAGACGGAGTCTTGGTCTGTTGCCCAGTTTGAGTGCAGTGGCACAATCTTGCCTCATTGCAACCTCCACCTCCGGGGTCAAGTGATTTTCCTGCCTCAACCTCCCGAGTAGCTGGGACTACAGGCATGGACCACCATGCCTGGCTAATTTTTTAAATTGTTTTAGAGATGGGGTTTCGCCATGTTGACCAGGCTGGTCTCGAACTCCTGACGTCAGGTGATCTGCCTGCCTCAGCCTCCCAAAGTGCTGGGATTACAGGTGTGAGCCACTGTGCCCGGCCTCTAGTCGTCATTTTATTTATTTATTTTTTTGAGACAGAGTCTTGCTCTGTCACCAGACTGGAGTGCAATGGCGTGATCTCGGCTCACTGCAACCTCTGCCGCCCGGGTTCAGGCAATTCTGCCTCAGCCTCCCGAGTAGCTGGGATTACAGGAATGCACCACAACGCTTGGCTAATTTTTTTTTTTTTTTTTTTGAGATGGAGACTTGCTCTGTCACCCAGGCTGGAGTGCAGTGGTGAGATCTCAGCTCACTGCAAGCTCTGCCTCCTGGGTTCATGCCATTCGCCTGCCTCAGCCTCCCAAGTAGCTGGGATTGCAGGCACCCGCCACCACACCCGGATAAGTTTTTTGTATTTTTAGTAGAGATGGGATTTCACCGTGTTAGCCAGGATGGTCTTGATCTCCTGACCTCGTGATCGACCCACCTTCGCCTCCCAAAGTGCTGGGATTACAGGCGTGAGCCACCGCACCCGGCCTAATCATCATTTTTAACCACAAGGATACTTCATCAAGCATAAACAAGTTAGGTAAGGGAGGCACCAAAAGTCCATTTTGTATTTTTCTTTCATATTTAAGACATGATAAGTGTAAGGATTCCCACTGGAGGTGATTGCCAATACAAGAACATGTGCCTGAGCTGGGCATGGTGGCTCACACCTGTGATCCCAGTACTCTGGGAGACCAAGGTGGTCAACACCAGCCTGAGTAACAAAGTGAGACTGTCTACCAAAAAAAAAAAAGTAGCCAAGCATGGTGGTGCATGCTTGTAGCCCCAGCTCTTCGGGAGGCTGAGGCAGGATCGCGTGAGCCCAGGAGTTCGATGCTGCAATGAGCTGGGATGGTACCACTGCACTCCAGCCTGGGTATCAGGCAGACCCTGTCTCTTAATAAATAAATAAGCAAGCAGGCATGGAACATTCTCAGCTGGGTTCTTTAAGCTGTCTGACAAGGTTTCGGGTTGTAATACATGCGTCTAATGTAAATATGTTAAAATTCACATAATTGAAGTGGAGTAAAGTAGGCTGATCATACCTTGCTTTGTACATTTGGACTATTACTGTATTTTATTTTCCATGAGATTATAAGGAGATTGATGTTAAAAAGTAAGAAGAAATAGAGAACCATTTTGATTTAGTCTGTAGAAAATGTATTTTCACTTTTTGGCTACTATCTTTGTAAATGAAATTCCAGAAAAATTACTTAGACTCCCATTGTTTTTTTTTTCAGTTTGAAAATGAGTGTCTTCGAACCAGGAATATTTTGGGGTCCATTGGGGGGTAGCTTTCTAGGGCACTTTGCTGGGAAGACGTCTGAGACCACATCTGGGCTCTACAGGAAGGAGTGCCATAACCACCTGTCTAGGTCTACCTGTGATCAACCCGGGTGTGCTGTGGACATCAGACTGAGGAGGAGTGCTACATTTGCTGATACCGTAGTACAGCAATATTTGTAGTGTAGAAGCTTAGATCCTCTGGAATGGCAGAAATTCCTGGATTTCTGGAAAACCGTGTCACTAGGAATATAGACACCTTTTTTTATGGAGAGGGAATTATGGATTGTTAATTTTAAAAGTCTACCATAGTGTAATATATAGTGTATATTGAGATATGAATCTTTCCACTTACCATTCACTAACATCTGTTTAAAAAAAAACAAAAAACAAAAAACAAAACCAAAAAACATACCTATCAGGTCTCAAGCTATTCTAATAGCACTAGTCTAATAGCATAAAATTTGCTAGTGTTAAATAAATGTTTATCCCCTGCATAATTTACAGGTAGAATTTTAAGTAATTGGATCAAATAGCTAGAAGAGGTCTTCCTTTCTCCTTTTATTTTATTAATTGACAATTATTTGCTTGAGATGAGTCAATATTTGTTGAGCGCCAGTGTACCAAAGCGCTCATTTCATCCTCATTGAAATCCTCAAAGAGTAGAAGAGTTCTCCACATTTCATAATTGAAGAACCTGAGGAGGCTCTCAGGCTCCCAGTGGGTCCCTAAGCCACACAGCTAGTCAGTGATGGAGCAGGGATTTGAGTCCAGAAACAATGTAAGAAGTTAATATTATATTGATTAGTAGGTGAGGGTTCGAAACAGACCCAGGATGTGTAAAATTGCTTTAAATTTTGCACTATACAGTGCCTCCCTTGTCCACTTTTGCCTTTTTCTGATGCCTTCTCCACTCTTCAGCTGGAGTTACCTCTGTAAAATGAAGGTTTCATCATGCCATCACTTAAAAACCCTCTGGGTTAAAACCCTTTGGTGGCTCCTCCTCTTCAGCTGCCCCATGAGGCCCTGGGCAGTGTGGTCCCACCTACTCCTCAGCTCGCATCCCTTGTACCCAGTTGACTGGCCTGGCCTTGGTCAGGGAATCAAGTCCTTTCTGTGTCAGGTGCATTTCCTTCTGTCTGGAACACACTTACCATTCAGTTCACCTTACCTCTTATCCTTCAGTTTCTGGCTAAGCACTGATTCCTCAGAGATGTTTTCCTGACATCCTGCCTAGGTCCGATCTCATGGCACTTTGTGCTTTTCTTTCAGAGCACTTGTCACAGTTGAATCACGTGTGTTGTGGGTGCGTATTTTTAATGTCTCGTTAGATGGTGAGTTCCATGAGAACAGGAACCATGGCTTTACCTATTGTTGTGTTTGTGGTGTCTAGCATAAGCCTGCCATGCAGTTCACAGTAGAAAACTAATGTAGTGTGAGATGTGAGTGGAATGTTTCCTGTTTGCTAAGTATGGGTGAGAAGAACCCGCAGCTAAAAACAAGGTGTTCAAAATCCTCACTTTCTGTGGTCAGAGATCTGCATCTCTGTGGCCAGTATTTTCCTGCAGAGCTTTTTCAAAAGGTGTCATTTCAGCAGAACCAATTCTCACATTGCCCCCACCCTTCACCCCAATAAAAAGATGACTGGAGGAGGGGGAGATGACACCTTTTGTGGGAATTTCTCTCAGCAAAGGGGAGCATGCAAATTTGACGTCATGATTTGTCTGAAAATTGGTGAGCCACTATTCCAGAAAGAGCTCCCCAAGCCCAGGGCTTGCAATGCTAAGAGAAGGAGGGAGGAGAGAGACAGGGAGCGACACTATATTTGGTGGGGTGAGGATATGAGGTTCCTTGGACATCATGGCCTCCAGTGAATATGTGGACCATGGCTTGGGACTTAAGCTTTTTTGCTAGTGCCCCACAAAAGAGTACCCTCTGTAACCCATCTGTGGACCCCAGCAGTGCCTCTCAACAAACATGTACCCTAAAGAGCGAGTTAGGATATAGATGTTATCCCAAAGGAGGGACCCAGGGCCAGTCAGAAAGCTCATGCCCACCAAGGTGGGTGGTTCATCTAGGGACCAACCTCTTTTGAAGTTCATGAAGAAGTGAGTTTTTATGTAGTCTTTTTGTTGTTGTTTGGGTTGCGTTTTTTGTTGTTGTTTGTTTGTTTGAGACAGGATCTCACTCTGTCACCGAGGCTGGAGTGCAGGGCCACGATCATGGCTCACTGCAGCCTCAAACTTCTGGGCTCAAAGGATCCTCCTGCCTCAGCCTCCTGAGTATCTGGGACTACAGGTGTGCACTATCGTGCCTGGCCAAGTTTTAAATTTTTCTGTGGAGACGGGATCTCTCATTGTTGCTCAGGCTGGTCACAAAACACCTGGCTTCAGGAGATATTCCCGCCTTAGCCTCCCAAAGTGCTGGGATTACAGGCATGAGCCACCATGCCAGGCTCCCCCTTACTCCTTTTGAAGTGCAGATGGTTACAGCTGCTCCTGGAAGGGGCAGATTGTGGATGCAAGCCCCCTGACAGCAGGAAAAGGTTATTTACAGTGAAAGAGGGACTTCCAGTTCTAGAAATAGCTCCCCTTGTCTTAGGGGTGGGATAGTGTACAAGGTACTAACACCAATAAATGCCTCAAAGATTTCATCTGCTTTTGAAATTGCAGAAATGGGAGTGAAGTGGTTTCTGATTTCTCCCCTGGGAAAGCAGAAAGAAACCCTTCCTCGTACAGCTGCCCCCATGAGAAAAAAGTTCAACAGAAAACATTAAATGCCCATTTCCCAAGACTCTCAGAGCGGTAAGAAGCAAAGGGTCGACGCTACAGAGGTGTCTGGGAAACTCGGGCTGATTAAAGGTAGCCTGTGTATCTCCTCGGCTTGCAGGCTCTGGGAAGGGAAGCACACCTCATAAATCCTTTTGGACTGCTTTTTGGCTAAACCCTCAGATTTATACGAAGAACTATTTTAAGTGAATCAGTGTGTCTTTGTTTGCATCTTCTGGGATTCTGAAGACTGCAGCCAAGGAGCTAGTAAGGCTAAGAGATGGATTGAGCATTTAATCAGTTGAATACTTCCTTATGTTTTCCTTGTGTGTTCTCATAACAAGTGACCTTAGTCCAACTCCTAGTAACACATTATTGTGGAATGTGCCCTCCTGAGAAATAGTGCCTTATTTTTTTATCCTGAGCACACTGAAAATCTCTGAAAATTCACGAGTTTGCTTGGACAATGGTAATAATATATGCTAGCGATACCTGCCATGTATCTGGTATTTTACATGTTATGACTGAGTGTCGCAGCAGCCCTGGTCAAATGCGAGGAAAACAAAGGCTTAGAAAAACTAGATCACTTACCTGATGTCACTCAGTTCAAGCCCAGGTTTCTGCATTTCTAAACTTTCCACAGATTCTTACCAGCATCCTTGACAAATGAGGCTATGCCGGAACCCCCAAATCATGACATTTTCATTGATTCCTTTCTTCCATGTGCAAACAACATTAGGATCCACTCCTTTTTGTTTGTTTTTTTTTTCTTTGAGTACACATTACCTATTTAATCGTTCAGAAGTGGATGATGCACTTAACTGTAGGTCCGTGAGCTCAGAAGTCCCCGTGGTGGTAATAGCTAATATTGTTCGAGGACTTTCTGTTGAACTGTCCATAACTGATTTTTTTGCCTGCATTATCTCAATCCTTTCACAGAAGCTGCATCCCCCTCCCTGTCCCTTTTTCTGCCTTATTTGTTCATAGTATTAATACTTGCACACAGTACATCCACACTAACGTACTTCAGCCTACTTACTGTGTTTAACGCTGTGTAACTCCACTAGAATGTAAGCTCTGTGCGAGATGTATGACTTTTTAGTTATGAGGTAAGTCCCTACCAAGTAGGACCAGGTTCAAATGTTTTTGCATTAAGGACCAATCTATATAGGTAAATATCATCCCCATTTACAGATATGGAAACTGAGGTTCATGGGATTAAATAAGGTGTTTGAAAGTGGAAGTAATTTTTAACTTCAAAATCAGTTTTTAAATATTAACGGTAACAGTAGCTTCCTTTCTCCACTGTATTGTTAGAATGAAACAAAAAATTTTTTTAGAGACAGGGTTTTACCCAGGCTAGAGTTTAGTGGCATAATTATAGGTCACTGTTGACTCCAACTCCTGGGCTCAAGCTATCCTCTTGCCTCAGCCTCCAAGTGATTAGGACTACAGGTATGTGCCAAGATGCCTAATTTTTCTTTTCTGTAGAGATGGGAGCTCACTATGTTGCCTAGGCTGGTCTTGAACTCCAGGCCTCAAGTGATCCTCAGCCTCTTAAAGTGCTGTGATTATAGGTGTGGGCCATTGTGCGTGACAGAAATGAAAAAGTTAACAATAACAACAAAAAGAGGTTGGGGCTGGATGAGGTGGCTCACTCCTGTAATCCCAGCACTTTGGGAGAAAGGCGAGTTGATCGCTTGAGGCCAGGAGTTTGAGACCAGCCTGACCAACATGCCAAAACCGCATCTGTACTGAAAATACAAAAAAACAGAATTTCAGAGCTGTGAGAGACCTGGGAGCTATTTGAGCCAGCCTACCAACCCCCTTCAACCCTATCGCCAGTACCAGATTTGAGACTCAGGTCTCCTTCAACCAAATGGCCTGTTCCACTGATGGACAGCTACACTGTCATTGAACGACTACATTGTTGGAAAATTCTTTGTATCGAGCTGAATTTTATCTCCAGGTAACTTCCACCATTGGTCTGAGTTCTCCCCTTTAGGAACGACAGAATAAAGGAAAATATAATCTTGGTTTACTTATACTCACTCGTGGGTGTCTCTTGTCCCAGTCCCTCAGATACTCCTTGTGTGGCATCTTTCCAACCATTTTCCATCCTGTTGGCTCCCTTTGGCATGGCCTCCAGCTTGTCCGTGTCTGACTTAAGTGCCTCATCTGGGACTGCAGGTGGGGTATTGGGAATACATCATACCACCCTGTTGCTCATTCACATCCCCCAAGTCCTTTAAAGTGAACTATTGTTGAACTCTGGTAGGAAGAAAGTGCTGCACAGGTGGAACCAAGGATTGCTGATGATTATGAAAAATAATAGTGATGTCTGTGGACACTCTGCCCTCTGTTTCTCTGTGCACTCCCTCTGCCACACCCAAGACGGTTCTTAAAAGAATGACCACTGACTGAGTTGTGACTGTGTATAAGATACTGTCCTAGACACTTTACATACACCACCCATTTAACTTTCTAAACAACCATATTCTTAGATATGATTTAGCTCTTGAGAAGACAGATTAGGAGAGATTAACTGATGTGTTTAAGATCACATAGCTTGTAATTGGTGGAGCTTGGATCTGAAGCTATGTTTGTCTGACTCCAAATCCCAAGCTTGATAAGATTTACTTACAGGAGCTATAAAGAGGATAAGCTTAGCTATTTGAGGCTCTCATTTTCATTCTCTCTCAAAAACTTGCAAGAGAGATATTTTAGAGGAGTGATGACATCTTCCTATCATTTGAAGAAGGGAAAGAGAAAGGAAAGGGCCCATATTATTGTGTTCCTGCTTGTGCCGGCTGTTCTGTATCTGTTGATCTCATTTCGTCCTCATGACAGTTCTATGAGGAGGGCACTGTCATCATCACCATTGCACAGATGCAGAAACTGTGGCTCACAGAGGATAGAGCTAGGTCACTCACACAACCCCCGACTCCAGAGCCACTGTGATTTCATGCTTCCCACCACACAAATGCCACATCACAGAGAAGGTTTTCGAACTCTAACTGCCACTGTCCCAGAGGGTCTCTAGCTAGACCCTTACACACTATGATAGTCTCTCTTAGCCTGTCTGTCACTTCCAATCTTAGTAACTGACCAAATTAAGCAGAAAAGGAGGGGAAAAAAAAGCCTTCACTAAATTAGATAAGCATTCATTCATTCATTAGACTTGCTATATGCTTGGCTTTGGGCCAGAGATCAGCCATGGAAGCAAAGTAAGAAGTCTGCTGAAGTTATTAGAGCTCTGATGTGGCCATCATGCCTTCTTCCTCCCAAGTTGTATGACCCAATACAAGAACGCATGGTGAGTGCGACAGGTGCTGCCAAGGCCCGATCATTTAGCCGTGCTGACCGAGGACCGGGGACCCACCAGTTTTCAGACTGAGTTGACTTACTTTCTAAAACATAGGTACAGAAATTCTTTATTTAGGGACCACTAGATTTGGAATCCTACCAAATCCCATTACTAATCTATAATCACACAGTATTTTTTACCTGCGTCATTCCATTTGTTCCAACAACCTGGTAATGTAGGCTGGGCAACAGTTCATTGTTATGTTTTACAAACAGAGGAACAAACGGAGAGAAAAGACTTGCCCAGAGCATTGCAGTCTCCAAGGGTGAGAGCAGGACACAGCCTGCTGGAGCTATGAATCTTGCTGTTGCACTCAGTTGTCCTCTTTCGCTTCACTCCTCTCTTGTACTGCCCCCCAAACTGCGTGTACAGCTCTCCCCTTGCCATTGGCCTATTGGCTACAAACAGCCACCAGCTCAGCAAAAACAATGAGACCCAATTGGAACTACTTTTTCAGGCTCTACTTCTTAAGTCATTTGGTCACCCTGACTTTCCACAACACAGGTGCAATGGTTTGCAGATTGTCATCAATCTTCACCTTCACTTAAAGGCCAAGTTGACTCTCTACAGCACCAAGCTGCCATAAGCATTCTTTTTCTACAGGCAAGTACCTAGGTTTTAATCCTGTCACACTAACCCATTTGAAAAACTTGGAACTTCATTTACTTTCTCTAAGGTAGACAGTAATCTCAGAAATTGTCCTGAAATCCAAGGATTTCCTGTGTTGGGCTCACTGAAAAGCATCTGACCTAAAGCTCGCTCTGCACTTTGCCAAAAAGCAGAAGCAACCATCTCCACACCACCAGCTCAGAGTCCCAGCCTGCTAAGCCTCCAAACCCCGCCCCATCTGTATCTCTAACCGTTGCCAACCACTAGCCTATCCTTGCTTTCTAAAATTATGTCCTTTTAAAAATGTTATATAAATAGGGGTGGGTGCAGTGGCTCACACCTGTAATCCTAGCATTTTGGGAGGCCAAGGCAGGTGGATTACTTGGGGTAGGGAGTTTGAGATCAGCCTGGCCAACACGGTGAAACCTCATCTCTTAAAAAATACAAAAATTCAGCTGCGCGCAGTGACTCACATCTGTAATCTCAGCACTTTCGGAGGCTGAGGCGGGTGGATCACTTGAGGTCAGGAGTTCGAGACCAGCCTGGCCAACATGGTGAAACCCTGTCTTCACTAAAAATACAAAAATTAGCCAGGTGTGGTGGTGGGCCCCTGTAATCCCAGCTACTTGGGAGGCTGAGGCAGGAGAATTGTTGACCCTAGGAGGTGGAGGTTGCAGTGAGCTGAGATTGTGCCACTGCACTCCAGCCTGGGCAACAGAGGGAGACTCCATCTAAAAAAACAAACAAAAACACAAAAACTAGCCAGGCATAGTGGTGCATGCCTGTAGTCCCAGCTACTCGGGAGGCTGAAGTGGGAGAATCACTTGAGTCCGGGAGACAGAGGTTGCAGTGAACCAAGATTGCGCCACTCCACTCCAGCCTGGGCAACAGAGCAAGGCTTTGTCTCAAAAACAAAGAAAAACAAAAACAAACAATATACAAATATATAAAATCATATTGTATGTAACATTTTGGAATTGGCTTTTTTTCAATGTAGATGACTCCCTGGAGATTCTTCCAAATTGTGGTATAGGTTTTTGTTTTTATTATCTGAAGTCTATGCATTTAAAAAAGTTTTTCTATTTAGTTTTTTTTTATTAATGAGAATCTGTAACTAAGGTTATTGAAGGTAGGTGCCACTTCCTAGCTAGGAGACCTTGTGGATTGCTTCATATCTCTGAGATTCCATCTCCTTACCTTTAGAATAGGCATAAAAATTAGGACTTTACAGCTACTCGGGAGGCTGAGGCAGGAGAATGGCGTGAACCCAGGAGGTGAAGCTTGCAGTGAGCTGAGATCGCACTGCTGCACTCCAGCCTGGGCAACAGAGCGAGACTCCATCTCAAAAAAAAAAAAAAAATTAGGACTTTATGTTATATTCCCCTTACTAATGGAGGCTAATTACAAAGATGTAATACCATGTCGTCTTTAGTCACAGAGTAACTCCAAGTCCTCATATTTCTGCAATTGGGATAAACAGCAGGTCTCATGCACTATTTTGAGTGAAAAACATTAGATTCCATCATCTACTTTTTCTGAGACCACCTGTCATTCATATTGTCCTGCAGAAAGGATCTGATTGGGTTGGTTTGTCATTTCCAACATATAGAACCTGTAATGGGCCCACACCAAACCCCTTGAAAGGTGTTTTTCTCTCTGTGGTTCTCTTGCAGAAGCACTAGGAGAATCTTTACGCTTCTCTCTCTGGCCATCAGTCAGAACCAACTGAAGATGGAGGTTGCCTTGGAGGTGATGCCCATGTCATAGAGGTGTTCTGGCTGAGACTGATGAACACCTAGCAGATAGGGACTAAAAGCAGAAAAGCAGAGGGTTAAACTCATCCTCAGTTTAATTCGCTGTAGACAAAGAACAGAAGTGATTTTATCAAACGTAGTAAAACATGAAAAGTCCCCACTCAGTCAGTGTTCTCAGAAGAGGACTCTGGATTTGACAGGTACCTAGTGCTTACTGGACCCCCATCAAAGACAGCTATTCCACAAGGTTGTCATAAGGAGCAAAATTCAATGGCCAGGACAACCTTCGGCCAACTCTAAAGCCCTATATAAAACACCAGTTATTTCATCAAGTCACCTGATTTAACATGAATTCAGTCTTCTCTACGCTTTTTGTGTACGAGCCACTGTAAAGGGAAATTTTGGGGGTGTGTTTGTGTACGTGTGTGTGTTTTTAAAATAAGAGTGCCTGGTTTTTCATAACTAGGGAGACTAAGAAAAGGAAAAGTATATACAGTTGTCTTTCAGTGTCTGAGGGAGATTGGTTCAGGATTCCCTCAGGGACCAAAATCTATGGAAGCTGAAGTTCCTGATAATAAATGGCATAGTATTTGCATTTACCCCACGCACATCCTCTCGTATACTTTAAATCATCTCTAGACTGCTTGTAATACCTAATACAATGTAAATGCTATGTAGATAGTTGTTATACTGTACTGCTTAAAAGTTTGTTATTTTTTATTGTAGTGTTTTCTGTTTTGAGGGGTTTTTTGTTTTGTTTTTCTTTTCCAGATTTGTTTTGTTTTGTTTTGAGACAGAGTTTTGCTTTTTTTGCTCAGGCTGGAGTGCAGTGGCGAGATCTCGGCTCACTGCAACCTCTGCCTCCCAGGTTCAAGTGATTCTCCTGCCTCAGCCTTCCAAGTAGTAGCTGGGATTACAGGCATCTGGCAACACGCCTGGCTAATTTTTTGTATTTTTAGTAGAGATGGGATCTCACCATATTGGCCAGACTAGTCTAGAACTCCTGAACTCAGGTTGATCCACCCACCTCAGCCTTCCAAAGTGCTGGGATTACAGGCGTGAGCCACCGCACCTGGCCCAGATATTTTTGATCCATGGTTGGTTGAATCTTCAGATGGGAGGACCGACTGTATTTATATATAGTATATGTATTTGCTTGTGTTTCTGAAAGGAGACAGTAGAGTTCAGTACAGAGCTGGAAACCAGTGCCCCGTGGTTCCTGTGAAATGTCTGTGTCCAGGAACATACAGAATCAGATGATCGTGTCTTGTTTGCCATGATAAGGACTACACAGAGGCCATCAGGTAGGAGATGACACAGAGAGCATAAGTTGGAGCACAGGTGGGTCGCTAGGCATATCCAGGGTTCTGGGCTGATAGAGTATCTAAGACAGAAAACATCCAATGCTTACGGGGTACTGGCTTTTTCCTCAGACTCCATATTTGAGACGCAGAGGAACTAAACTCCATCTTCGTGTATGTAGCAATTTGTCCCCTTTCAGCTTTGAAAATGAAAGTTTGTTTTAGGTCAGATTCAGCCTGGGGAAATGAGAAAATCACCTACTGGGATGAGCTCTTCCCCCTTTAATACTGTAAATAGCTTTTTCCACTTGGCAGGGGTCTCCTCGCCATGGTGATAAGGAACTCTTGCTGCCTGCCCTGGCCAGTGCGACAGCCAGGCCTTCAGGAGGTCTGTGTGTCCCTGCACTTTGCGGTCTCTGAGCAGTCCAGCCCTGCCTGCCATCACTTCGGGCACTTGACATTTCAGGAAGTCCTGAGCCCAGATCGCGGGCCGTCTTTTTCCGTGATGATACCCACTACACTGAAATGGTGGATCTGTGATAGCAGTAGGAGCGATGATATACATCTTTGTATGTCCCTGCCCTCCCAAGACCCCAAGTCCTCAGTGCCCCTTCACTTCCTGGGCTTCCGTTACCCCATCCCAACATTTGCCATGTTTTCTTGTGTTTCATGATTTTTCTATCAGCTCCACTGAAATGTAAGGTCCTTCAAAGCAGGACTATGTTTTTTTCCTTGGTATCTCTTGCTCCTTGCGAAATGCCTAGGACATAATAGGTGCTCTATAAAATGTTTGTTGAATGAATACAGAAAAACCAGAGTGCCACCGTGGGTAGGCAAGTGAGACGGGGAAGGCTCTGAAATCCAGAGCACAGGAGGAACTGGGCATGTGTGTGCATGTGAGGGCTGAGTAGGGAGATTGTTGTGGACAGAATAATGGTCCGTAGAATAAAGGTCCACATTCTGATCCCTGGAACCTGAGAACATGTTATGCTAAATGCAAGAGGGAATTATGGTTGCAGATGGAATGAAGGTTGCTCATCCCCTGATTGTGAGGTCGAGAGATTACTGTGGATTACCCAGGTGGATTACCCAGGTGGGTCAGGGTAATCACAGGGTTCTTACAAGTGGGAAGCAGGACAGTCAGAGAAGATGTGATGACTGAAGCACAGGCTGGAGTGAAGTGGCCTCGAGCCACAGAAGGATGGTGATCTCTAGAAGATGGAAAGGTCAAGGAACAGATTCTTTCCAGAGTCTCCAGAAGGAAAGCATCTGTGCCAGCACCTTGATGTTAGCCCTTTGAGACCCATTTCAGACTTCTTTATTTTATTTATTTATTTTTTTTGAGACAGGGTCTCGCTCTAGTTGCCCAGGCTGGAGTGCAGTGGGGCAATCTTGGCTCACTACAACCTCTACCTCCTAATTTCAAGGGATTCTCCTGCCTCAGCCTCCAGAGTAGCTGGGATTACAGGTGCCCACCACCACGCCCGGCTAATTTTTGTAATTTTTGTAGAGACAGGGTTTGCCATATTGGCCAGGCTGGTCTTGAACTCCTGACCTCAGGTGATTCACCCGCTGCAGCCTCCCAAAGTGCTGGGATTACAGATGTAAGCCACTGTGCCTCTTTGCATTTCAGACTTTTGACCTGCAGAACTATAAGATAATAAACTTGTGTTGTTTTTAAGACACTAAGTTTGTGGTAGTTTCTTACAGCAGCTATTGGAAACTAATACAGAGGCTAAGCCTAGGGGAAGGGGGCGAATCCTCAGGAAGGAACCAAATAGAGCACATAAACCTAGAAAAGGCAATGGCTGTGTCAGAGGAACTCAGTCAGCATCCAAAAATACCTTCCCTGCTGAATCACCCTAGATCAAAAGTAATTGACAGTAAGATCACTGCAGGTACGTAGCTCAATGTGTGTTGCCTTTAGCCTCCCCAAATAGTGTGAATACCTCTAATAATTTGAGAGAAGCCATAGTAGAACATACTGTAAAAGAGTCAGTCAAACCTGGGTTTGAGTTTCTTTCTGCCTCCTATTGACTCTATGAGCTTACAAATGATGTAACCTCTCGAAGCCACAGTTTACTTATCTGTAAACTGGAGATAAATTTGTTTCTTAACTATAAAGATTGTGGATTAAATGACACAAATAATGTGTTTAACATAATGTCTGCCATATAGTAAACACTGTATAAATATTATCTATTACTAAAAACTTATGTACTAGGAACTTTTATAACAAGAGTGTTTGAGTTATCTCTATACTCCACACTGACTCAATCATATCCAGAGTCTATAGTGAATTGTGGGAACAAAGTCAGAGAACAACCAGGATGGTCAAAAGGATGTCTAGGTCGGCAGTGGTGGCATGCCTAGCCCCCTTGCATTTTCATAGGACTTTTACTGTTCAAAACACTTTCCCATCTATTATCTCAAGCTATCAGATGAGGTTAATATGTATGTATGTGTGTGTGCTGGCTGGGTGTGGCCGCTCACACCTGTAATCCCAGCACTTTGGGAGGCCGAGGTGCGCAGATCCCTTGAGGCCAGGAGTTTGAGACCAGCGTGGCCAACATGGTGAAACCCCGTCTCTACTAAAAACACAAAAATTAGCTGGGTGTGGTGGTGGGCGCCTGTAGTCCCAGCTACTCAGGAGACCGAGGCATGAGAATTGCTTGAACCTGGGAGGCGGAGGTTGCAGTGAGCCAAGATCACGCCAGTGCACTCCAGCCTGGGTGACAGAGCGAGACCCTGTCTGAAAACAAACACACAAACCAAAAATAAAAATAAAAATAAAAAAAAGATGTCTAAAGGAATGGGGAGTTTTGACATAAAAGTTATTTGAAATATTTTCAGGACTGGCTACATAATTTGTGGGACCCAATGCAAACTGAAAAAGTGGGTCCCCTTGTTCAAAAAGTATTAAGAATTTCAAAATGGAATGGCCGAGCACGGTGGCTCACGCCTGTAATCCCAGCACTTTGGGAGGCCAAGGTGGGCGGATCACCTGAGGTCGGGAGTTCCAGACCAGCCTGACCAACCTGGAGAAACCACTTCTCTACTAAAAACACAAAAATTAGCTGGGCGTGGTGGCACATGCCTGTAATCCCAGCTACTCAGGAAGCTGAGGCATGAGAATCGCTTGAACCAGGGAGGCAGCGGTTGCTGTGAGCCGAGATGGCGCCACTGCACTCCAGCCTGGGCAACAAGAGCGAAACTCTGTCTCCAAAAAAAAAAAGGATTTCAAAATGGCAACAAAAGAGCATTAAACCAAGCTTGGGGCCCTTCTGGACACAGTGCCCTGTTGCACAGGTTGTGCATCCACAGGGCCCCAAACATTCCCATGTAAGAAGGGATAGACTTGACCTCAACAGAGAAAACTAGAGCTAAGGGGAAGAAACTATAAACATAAGGCAGAACTTTGTAACAAGGCAATCAAAGAGAGGAGCAAGTTGGGCACTTCTGTCACCAAAGTTGTTCAAGCAGAGGGTGGGCAGCCACTTTATAACTACTTTATTGATTTATTTGTTTTATTTATTATTTTCTTCTTCAGAAACAAGGTCTCACACTGTTGCCCAGGCTGGAGTACAGTGGTGTCATCACAGCTCGCTGCAGCCTTGACCTCCTGAATAGCTGGGACTACAAGCATGTGCTACCACGCCCTGCTAATTATTAAATTTTTTGTAGAGATGGGGTCTTGCTATGTTAACCAGGCTGTCTTGAACTCCTGGTCTCAAGTAATCCACCTGCGTCAGCCTCTCAAAGTGTTGGGATTATAGGCATGCAACAACACACCCAGCTTTTCTCAATCCTTATAAGCATGTATTTATTTTTTAAGACTATTGTAATTACTCTAGTTATGCACAGTTTTTATGTTCATGTACTGTAATGATTACATAATAGTCCATTGAATGGACATAGTACAATTTATTGTTCCCTAGTTATTGGACAACTCAGTTCTTTCCAAAGTTTCATTATTATAAAGAGCAATGCTCTAGATATTTTTGCATACACAGCTCTTCTTTAAGAAGAGCTTGAAATACTTTGTAGAAGAATTAGAACTCATTTGGTTGCAAATTGCAAAGCTCATTGGAGTAGCCTAAGTGAAAGCAGTTATGTGAATAAGCACATAGGCAGTCACGAAGATACAATGTGCAAGACACATAGAAACCGGAAAGTTGTCAGACAATCCCCCTCAATCTCCTCTGGTCTCTTATTTCCTTTAGACTTTTGCTGCCCATACCTTGCTCCTTGCTCCCTTATAACTTTGACCTGCTTGGGGACTTTATTATTATTATTATTATTATTTTTTTTTTTTAAATTTTAGAGATGGTGTCTTTCTCTGTTGCCCAGGCTGGAGTGCAGTTGTGTGATCAGAGCTCACTGTAGCCCCAAATCCCTGGGCTCACGCGATCCTCCCACCTCAGCCTCCTGAATAGCTGGGAATACAGTTGCACAGGGCTTTGACTTGCCTTGGAACCAGAGACCCCAGGTCTAAATCAAAAGTCCAGAGCCAACCACTATCTGACCAGAATTTCTTTATCTTTTATATCAGATTCTTGAGCAAGAGTGATTAGGGTCCCCTGCCTTTGGGGCCTCTGCCCTCTTCTTTCTAGCAGGCATAAGGAATGGCAGTGGGGGCCAGGCTGTGGGGTCTGCCTAAATTCAAATCGAACACTACCACTTACTAGGGATGTAGCCAGAGTTAGTTACCTAACTTCTCTGTGTTTCTGTTTGCTTATTTGTAAAATGAGGATAATATTGAGACCTACTGCATAAGGTTGTTAAGAAGATGAAATAAAATCATCCTTGTCAAGGATTATAAGAAGGGCACATAAGGAGTCCTTGATATCTATTAGCTCTTGGGGATTTTTTGTTTTGTTTTCATTTTTCTAAAAATTGTGGCAATATATATACAACATAAAATTTACAATTTTGACCATATTCTTCTCTCTCTCTCCTTTTTTTTTTTTTTTTTTTTTTGAGACAGAGTCTCACTCTGTTGTCCAGGCTGGAGTGCAGTGACTTTATCATAGTTCACTGCAGCCTCAAACGCCTGGGTTCGAGTGACTCTCCCACTTCAGCCTCTCAGTCAGCTAGGACTATAGACATGTACCACTCTTCTTGGGTAATTTTTATTTTTAGTTTTTTTTGTAGGGATGGGGTTTCACTATGTTGCCTAGGCTGGTCTCAAACTCCTGGACTCAAGCAATCTTCCCACCTTAATCAAGGTATACTACTTTCACGTGTACAATTCAGTGACATTAAATACATACACGTTGTTGTGCGACCATCACACTATCATCCCAATAACTTTTTCATCATCCCAAACTGCCGCTCTTTTCTTTTTTTTGAGACAGAGTCTCTGTCACCCAGGCTGGAGTACAGTGGCACAATCTCGGCTCACTGCAACCTCCACCTTCTGGGTTCAAGCAATTCTTCTGCCTCAGCCTCCTGAGTAGCTGGGACTACAGGCATGCGTAACCACACCTGGCTAATTTTTTGTGTTTTTAGTAGAGACAGGGTTTCACCATGTTGACTAGGCTGGTCTCGAACTCCTGACCTCGTGATCCACCCGCGTCGGCCTCCCAAAGTGCTGGGATTACAGGCATGAGCCACTGCGCCTGGCCAGCTCTTTTATTTTAGTTATGATTGCTATGATTATTTCAGATGTAGCCTCCCGAGTAGCTGGGATTACAGGCATGCATCAGTACGCTTGGCTAATTTTTTGTATTTTTAGTAGAAACAGGGTTTCACCATGTTAGCCAGGGTGGTCTTGAACTCCTGACCTCAAGTGATCTGCCTGCTTCTGCTTCCCAAAGTGCTGGGATTATAGGCATGAGCCACCGTGCCCGGCCACTAAGATAATTTTTTAAATGAGATAGAGAAAAAAAGATACCATGAGAAACAAAACGGTGAATTTCAGCTGGTGTTTCATGGTTTGTATGGAGAAACATATTTTGTCTGATTGGCTTGATTACTTTTTTTTAAGCGAAAAACACCTTTGCCATAATTATTCATTTTATAGCGAAACCACAGGAAGAAAGCTTGTGTGAACTCAAGCTACCCCATAGTACCTTTCTAACAACTAGATTAATGTTTGCCATTAGACAATCTTTCCATTAAATTAATGGCTACCTTTTTGGATTAGACACTCACCTTCCATTTGGCACTCAGAGTCATTTCCTTGTCACTTGTTCCAAAGGAAAATCACTTAGGATAACTGAAGACCTTAGGGTAACGAGCTTTTATTATGTCTGTCCTGATCCTTCCTTTTGTACAAAATTTATGAATTCTCCTTGCTCTTCCATATCAAGTCATGTATATTCTCTTTGGCTTTCAGCCTGATCCCACACCCTCTGTGCCATCCTGATCTCACCCTATTTATATGACATCCCATTTTCCTCAACCCTTCAGTAGCAGTTATGTTAATTTCCTTATAGTTATCAAATATGTTATATTCAGCCAATCCCTATGTCTCTACCCACGTTGTACTTGCCTTTCCTTTTATTCACATAGAATACCTTTCCCCTTTATCCATCCTAAATATTTTCATCCTTCACTACCAACAAAATCCTACTTATTCTCTAAGCTTTTGATCCATATCAATTTCTTCTTTCTGTGAGTTTGTATAGCTTATAAATTACTACTATTGTTTATTATAAAGCACATATTGAGTGCCAGGCCCATTATCTCTACTCCTTATTCCAATTACACAAGGTAATTATTATCATCTTCATTTAATGAAAAGGGAAACAGAAGTTCAGAAACATTATATAATTTGCCCAACATCACAAACTCTAAATTGCTAAGCTGAAGAGTGAACTACAGGAGTGATGGATTCTAAAGCTCTTACTCTGTCTACCTATACTTTCTCTTACACTACATACTATACAGAAGTGTTCCTTTTTTTTTTTTTTTGGTACTATGGGAGTCAATGGAAAATGTTTTCTAATTGTTTTGTGTGCATTAGTCTCTCCTAAATTTGTTAATGAAATCAGATACTATATAATTTAAGAGTTGCATTCAGTCACTAGTTCTGGAGATACAGGAGTTGAGACCAGGTGTGGTGGCTCATACCTGTAATTCCAGCTCCTTGAGAGGCCAAGGTGGGAGGATTGCTTGAGGTTGGGAGTTTGAAACTATCCTGGGCAACATACTGAGACTCCATTTTTACAAAAAAAAAAAAATTAAATTTTATTATTTTATTATTACCTTGGGCCCACACCTGTCATCCTAGCTCCTGGGAGGCTGAGCTGGGATGATCCCTTGACCCCAGGAGTTAGAGGCTGCAGTGAGCTATGGTTGCAACCACTATACTCCAGTCTAGGTGACAGAGGAAGAGTCTGTCTCTAAAATCCAAAAGCAGGAACATAGCCTCTTTTTGCTGTTTCCTCTGCCATCCCCAGGGTGGGGGCCTGTTAACGAGATGGCTGCTGGAAGTCCAGACCTCATATTTCTGTTCCAGGCAAGGTGGAAAGGATTAAGGGTAAAGGGTAGGCCTCCCAGCCAAATTTTAAAGACTTTTTCTGGAAGTCTCGCTAATAGCTCATTGGCCACCAAATTTGCAAGGAAGGCTGGGAAATATTTTATAGCCAAGTACACTGACATACCAAACAATAAAGGTTTTTTGTTTCCAAGAAAGAATGGCTGTTAAATAGTGGTCTCAGCCACAGAGACCCATGTCTCAGTCTTTTATATTTTCACAGCACCTAGTAGGTGCCTCATAACACTGGTGGGCAGTCTAACGTAGAGAAATAGACAGGAGCCAAGGTAATTTAAAAACCGGATGCATGAAGAAACTGAGAAGATGGCCATATGTAGTTTCTAATTTATAAGTACTTTATAAGAAAATAGACACCCACTGATTTCTCCCTAAACAATCCAACTGTCAACTCAAGCTTCATGTGTGGAAGGATTATAAAATTAATGTCAAGTTTAAGAAAATAAAGCCAGGTCATTTGAAATTGAGTGGATTCATTGTATTTCCTTTAGCCTTTTTTTTCTTCTTTTTTGCATATATTATGTTTCCATTTACGAAATTGGCATTAGAAAATGTTCCATTTTGCAAAAGGCTCGCTGTAAACAACCACTTCAGACAGAATGACCAGTACTTAGGCAGTATCTGATGAGCACTTAGAACAAAGAGTAAATTACATTTCCAATAGAAATTAGCGCTGTGAATTCTGGAACTCTCCTGAGTTTCTTATTTTGATTTCCAAAATAATTCAAAGCTTTAAAGAAAAAATCTAGGCCGGGCGTGGTGGCTCATGCCTGTAATCCCAGCACTTTGGGAGGCCGAGGTGGGTGAATCACCTGAGGTCAAGAATTTGAGACCAGCCTGGCCAACATGGCAAAAACCCGTCTCTACTGAAAACAAAAATTAGCTGATCATGGTGGTGCGCGCCTGTAGTCCCAGTGACTCGGGAAACTGAGGCAGGAGAATTGCTTGAACCCGGGAGGCAGAGGTTGCAGTGAGTTGAGATCGCGCCACTGCACTCAAGCCTGGGTAACAAAGCAAGACCCCATCTCACCAGAAAAAATAAAATAAAAATAAAAATCTGTGCTAATTACCTGAAATGTTTCTCCAGCCCCTAGATTAACATCAAGAGAGGATCTTTGAGATACAAAGCACATTTCTTTAATTTTTAATTTTGATACAGTCTCAAATTCTGTGTGCCCTTAACCCAGAATCATCAATTGTTTTAGCTTATTTGCTTCATCATTCTCTCTCTCTCTTTCTCTAGCATGTGTGTATGATTTTTTTCTGAAAAGTTTTAGAGTAAATTGGAGACAGGAGATGTTAGGAGACCCCTGAACACTTCAGATTATTTGCTGGAAAAAAGGACATTTTCTTATATAACCATAGCAAAATGATTAAAAGAAGAAATTTAACTTTGATACAATACGGTTATCTAATCCAGGGTCCGTGGACAAATTCCATTAATTGCCCTGATAATGTCTTTCTGTAGTTGTTTGACTTTCCCAGGTCAAATCTAGCCTGAGACCATGCAATGCATTTGGTTGTCTCATCTCTGTAATCTTTAATCTGGAAGAGTTCTTCAACTTTTCATTGACTTTCTCTTACTTGAAATTTTTAAAGAAGTATAGGGCAGTTATTTTGTAGAATGTTCTACAAAATAATTTCTAAAATGTTCTGACTTGCCTAATGATTACATTCAGGTTGTATATTTTGAGCAGAAATACCATAGAAGTAGCGTTTTTTTCCTTCTCAGCGCTTTATATGAGAAAGTAGGTGATGGTGGTTTATCTTAGAACATCATGTACTTTGATCTCTGGTTAAGGCAGTATCCACCATATTTCCCCACTGTAAAGTTACTATTTTAACTTTTTTTTTTTTTCCGAGACAGGGTCTCTCACTCTGTTGCCCAGGCTGGAGTGCAGTGACTTGATCTCGGATCACTTCAGTCTCAACCTCCCTGGCTCAACCGATCCTCCCACCTCATCCTATGGAGTAGCTGGGACTACACGTGTGTGCCCCGCACGCCCAGCTAATTGTTGTATATTTTGTAGAGATGGGGTGTTGCCATGTTGTCCAGGGTGATCTTAAACTCCTGGGCTTAAGCATTCCACCCACCTCTGCCCCCCAAAGTCCTGGGACCACATGCATGAGCCACTACACCGGCTACTGTTTTTCCTTTTGTAATTAAAAAAGCAATTGGTCATTGAGGCCAGGTGCAGTGGCTCACTCCTGTAATCCCAGCACTTTGGGAGGCAGAGGCGGGCAGATCACCTGAGGTCAGGAGTTCAAGACCAGCCTGGCCAACATGGTGAAACCTCATCTCTACTAAAAATACAAAAATTAGCTGGGCATGGTGTGTGCACCTATAATCCCAGCTAGTTGGGAGGCTGAGGCAGGAGAATTGCTCGAACCTGGGACGTGGAGGTTGCAGTGAGCAGAGATTGTACCACTGCACTCCAGCCTGGGCGACAGGGTGACTCTGTCTCAAAAAAAAAAAAAAAAAAAAAAAAATTGTCAGGAGGTTTTGGGGACTATGTCAATATTCTGTTCCTCATCAAACACTCACCCACTAGTTTTAGCATTCACTGATGATTTCAAATTCCATCCTCCCATTTTTATTAACTGGCTTTTTACTGCAAGAATGAGAAACCTTCTCTTCTAAGGGATGGTTTCCGATACTACATGTCTATGAGTTTCTGAGACTTTGTTTCAGCTTTTTTGGGCTGCCATAACGAAGTATTGTAGACTAGGTGGCTTAAACAACAGAAATTTATTTCTCACAATTCTGGAGGCTGGGAAATCCAAGATCAAGATGCCAGCTGGTTCAGTTCCTTGTGAGAGCTCTCTTCCTGGCTTGCAGATGGCTACCTTCTTGCTGTGCCCTCACATGTTGCAGAGAGAGTGCTGGTATCTCCTCCTCTTTTAGTAAGGGCACTAATCTCACCATGGGCTCCATCCTCATTACCTCGCTAAAGCTAATTACTTCCCCAAAGCCCCACCTCCTAATGCCATCACACTGGGGATTAGGGCTTCAAAATATGGATTTTGGTGTGGGAGAACACATGCAGTCCATAACAGACTTTTTTTGTTTTTTTTTTTTAACTTTTTAGCTTTTAAGTTCAGAAGTACATGTCAGGTTTCTTATGTAGGTAAACTTGTGTCGTGGGGTTTGTTGTACAGATTATTTCGTTACCCACTATTAAGCCTAGTACCCACTCGTTATTCTTCCTGATGCTCTTTCTCCACCCTCCAGTAGGCCCCAGTGTCTGTCGTTCCTCTCTATGTGTCCATGCGTTCTCATCATTTACTTCACACTTATAAGTGACAACATGTGGTATTTGGTTTTTGGTTCCTGCGTTAGTTTGTTAAGAATAATGGCCTCGAGCTCCATCCATGTTTCTGCAAAGGACATGATCTCATTCTTTTTTATGGCTGCATAGTACTGCATGGTGTATATGTACCACATTTTCTTTTCAAATACCAATGATGGGCATTTAGGTTGATTCCAAGTATTTGCTATAGCAAGTAGTGCTGCAGTGAACATACACGTGAATGTATCTTTATGACAGTATGATTTATATTCCTTTGGGTATATACCCAGTAAGGGGATTGCTGGGTCAAATGGTATTTCTGCATAACAGACTTTTAAAAGGAAAAATAGGCTGAGTGTGTTGGCTCACGCCTGTAATCCCAGCACTTTAGGCGGCTGAGGCAGGCAGATTGCTTGAGCCAGGCACAGTGGCACATGTCTGTAGTCCCAACTACTTGGGAGGCTGAGATGGGAGTATCACCTGAGCCCTGGAGTTTGAGGCTGCAGTGAGCTATGATCATGCCATTGCCCTGTAGCCTGGGTGACAGAGTGAGACCCTGTCTCAGGAGAAAAAAAAGGGAAAGTAAATACCCCCTATTGTAAGTAGATGGTTACTTCATTGGATTGGGTAACTGATATTCAGCCTTGAACTCCTGCATAGTAAAAGTAATTCCTTCCTTTGTCTTTTGTAATGATTCTTTTACTTTGTTCATGTTTTTACTATCAAATTATGATCTAATTTGGCTCCTCTCTTCTTTTTTTTTTTTTTTTTTTGAGATAGAGTCTTGCTCTGTCGCCCAGGCTGGAGTGCAGTGGTGTGATCTCGGCTCACTGCAAGCTCCACTTCCTGGGTTCACGCCATTCTCCTGCTGCAGCTTCCCGAGTAGCTAGGACTACAGGTGCCCACCACCACGCCTGGCTAATTTTTTTTTGTATTTTTAGTAGAGACAGGGTTTCACCATGTTAGCCAGATGGCCTCCATCTCCTGACCTCGTGATCCACCTGCCTCAGCCTCCCAAAGTGCTGGGATTACAGGCGTGAGCCACCGCTCCCAGCCCAGCTCCTCTATTCTTTTTTGGCACTGAAGTCTGTTTCTTATTTGTTGCTATCAGATAAATCTGAATTTAAATTCCATACTTCCAGTTGTGTGTGACATTGGCCATGTTATTTGGGCCTCAGCCTCCTTGCCCACAAAATAGGGATGATAACCCTTATCTCAGTGCTATTAGGAGGATTAAAGCAGATAATGTATGTAAAAACATGTAACATGGTATCTGATAAAAAGAATGCAATTAGTAAATAAGTTTTCTGTCTTTAACTTAAAGTTCCAATTTTTAGTGACACAGTTTTATAAGTTTCAGTGACCTCATTGCTCTCTTCAAGGGGTTAGATGATCTTCTTACATATGAAGTTTGCATCAGAATGAGAAAGGATTAGTGGTATCTATCAACTTTTACATGATTCGTGTGGTTATACCAGTCCCTCCCTCCCTCCCTCCTTCCTTCCTTCCTTCTATTGGCCACATAGTTAATGGCATTTGCTATATGCTAGTCACTATTCTGGGTGCTACGGATAGAACAGCAGACAAAATCTCCTGACTTGACATCCATTATATTCTAATCAAAGGAGACAGATGATGAATATAGAAATAAACTTTTTAAATTAGATAGTGTAAGTGCCATGGAGAAAAATAACACTGGGAAGGAGAATAAGAATTGTGAGGGGACTGCTATTTTAATTAGTCAGGGAAGGACTCACTGATGAGACAGCACATGGGCAGAGACCTCAAGGAGATGAGGCATTGAGTTACTAGGGTAGCTGAGGGAAAAGCATTCCAGGCAAAGGAAATATTTCAGACAAGAAACTCCAGGCAAAGGAAATATTTCAGACGAGAAACCTAAGGCATAGATTGACTTACTGAGGTTTCACCCAAAGGAATCATAAAAAGAGCTCAGGCAGTTCTGTGGAACACAACAGCACTCTACTTCCCTTCTGTGAGCTTGATTATAGGTAAGAGCAGAATAAGAGCAAAAAAGGCTGGGCGGCTGTTGGGGTTGTGCCAGCTGTGGCAGTGTGCCATGCAGACCTCCCTTCCAGAAAGAACCTGCTGCAAGGAATGCAGAATGCTTGCTGACAACTTCCAGTCTGACTCTGCCCCAGCATCCAGGGTGCAGCACTTTCTCCCAGGCAGCCCTCTACCAATGACTGAGCATGGCAGGGGTACAAGGGCATAACCACTGCCATACAACGTGGGACTTTTTTGAGGGCAATCCTTGTGCCAGACTCCCTATTAGGCTGGCCAGGACATTTCCAGAGCTGCACCACAGTCTGAGACTTTATTCACCCACACAATCATCCTTCCTTACCCTTCTCCTTTTACAAGTCTCAGACCTGCAACATGGTTTTAAGGCTTTCCCTGCCCTCTCCAGCTCCCTTCTCCTTTTGCCTTTCACAGTTATTACACCCCAGTGCTTTCACTTATAAACCCATCCTGGTGTCTGTCTGCTTCCTAGAGGACCCAGATTGACAGGAAGCAGAGCAAAAATACATGTAAGGAGATTTTACTCTGCTGCTTCTGCCGGCATCAGTCAGAGATAGACCAAGGGAATTGGAGGAGGTCAGTTGGCAGTGATGTCAAGGATGATCAGAGTTTCCAGATAATTGGCTGGGTGCGGTGGCTCACACCTGTAATCCCAGCACTTTGGGAGGCTGAGGTGGGTGAATCACTTGAGGTCAGGAGTTCAAGACCAGCCTGGCCAACATGGTGAAACCCCATCTCTACTAAAAGAAAAAAAAAATAGCCGGGTGTGGTGATGTGTGCCTGTAGTCCCATTTACTCAAGAGACTGAGCCAGGAGAATAGCTTGAACCCAGGAGGCAGAGGTTGCAGTGAGTCGAGATCGCACCACCGTACTCCAGCCTAGGTGACAGAGTGAGACTCGGTCTTAAAAAAAAAAAAGTTTCCAGATAGCCAGCCCTACCCAGGCCATCTCAAGTAGTATACAATCTGAATGAAACCTGCTTATTTAAAAAAAAAAAAAAATTTTTTTTTTTGAGACAGCCTTACTCTATTGCTCAGGCTAGAGTACAGTGGCGCGATCTCAGCTCATTGCAGCCCCCACCTCCCAGGTTCAAGCAATTCTTCTACCTCTCTGGCTCCGGAGGTGCACTCTGCCACACCTGGCTAATTTTTGTATTTTTTAGTAGAGATGGGGTCTCACCATGTTGGCCAGGTTGGTCTTGAACTCCTGGCCTCAGGTGATCCACCCGCCTCTGCCTCCCAAAGTGCTGGGATTACAGGTGTAAGTCACTGCGCCTGGCCAAACCTTCTTATTTAAAATGCAAACAATTTCAAAAGCAACTCCCCTAGAAACTCATAGCAGCCAGATGGCTGCCCCTAAGCTTTCCTTATGTAGAAATTCTGAGGCTACCAATGGAACAGTTTTAAACCCTTCCTTCCTTCTTTCCTGTTCTGGAGGAGGAAGGGATTAGTTAACATACTAGAATCCAGAGGGGCAGTGTGCTTTGAGAGGGGAAGTTGGCACTCATTTCCACTCCTGGAAGCCAAACCATGGGATTCTGAGGTCTCCAGGGACATTTTCTAGATCTCCAACTGTGATGATCATCTCTGTCTTATACCCCAGGCTGTGTTCAAAGGACTACCTGTGTCTGGCTCACGATGTTCCGCTGATATTCCAGCCAGAAACCATTCTCAGTGTTGGTAGAACAATGCTCTAATCACATAGCTGAAATTACAGTTTGGGGCTCAGTAAGGTAATGGTTCAAAAGACTTTCTGTGGAAATCTCTGCAGTCCCATCCGGAAAGCAAACACTGGCTGGATAGGAAGCAGCCTTGGGGTGGGATCACATGGAAAGCAGGTAGACAAAGTTATGACCCAGGATTTCAGAGTGAATATCCTCTATGTGCCAGGCACTTTTACAAGTTTATATTTCTAAAACCAACCTATGATGCTGGAATTATACTTTGAGGTAATTGCTACTTTGTGGCTTAGAAAAATGTGGTTTGGCTGGGTGTGATGGCTCATCCCTATAATCCCAGCATTATGGGAGGTCGAAGCAGGAGGATCACTTGAGTCCAGGAGTACAAGACTAGCCTGGGCAACATGACAAAACCCCATCTCTACAAAAAATATGAACATTAGGCAGGCATGGTGGTATGCACCTGTAGTCACAGCTACTCAGGAGGCTGAGCTGGAAGGATTTCTTGAGCCTAGGAGGTTGAGGCTACAGTGAGCTATGATCATGCCAGTGCACTCTAGCCTGGGTGACAGAGTAAGACCGTGTCTCAAAAAAGGAAAGAAAAGAGAAAGAAAGAAAGAAATGTGATTTGGAAGGTTAAGTGATTTTTTCCAAGGTCATAGTGCTAGCAAGTAGCAAACCTAGGATTCGAGCCAGGTCTTCAGATGCTAAATTTAGTGACATTTTAATGCTTTTACTGCTGGCTAACTATTCTTTTGCCTTTATCTATATTCCTGTGTCAATAATAGTATTTTACTCTGTGGCCTCACCTCTTTGCTTAGTTGCTTAGATAAAAATCATGTTGATTTTTAGTGAGGCCATGGTTGGGAAGCACTGTAGTGGACATTTGCTAGTTTTTGATATCCCCGACATCCCTTTTCCTCCTCTTTTGGTAAATGTATTCTAATTTCTCTCTGGAGAACTCGCTTCTCCCCCACTTGGAATCCATGTGTTTCGGGTGGACTGTAACCCTTGCTTTGGAAATGGGGTCTGTGAATCCCCCTAAATCAGTGTACCTATTCCTCTTGGCCACTGCAGTTCAGATTGGTCTGTAATCAGTCAGGACCTGTAAGTCTTTTTGCCAGTGCTTCTGTGAGCAAGCACTCTTCTCCAGTTGGCCTGAACCTGGAAGAATGTGTGGCTGGAGATGCTATAGCCATCTTGCTGTTCTAATTGGTGAGGCCTGTCCAAGAATGGGGCTCACACAGTGAAAACAGAGCTAAGAGGGGAGGAGGAAGAAATCTGGTCCTGGTGTCACTTTTTTTTTTTTTTTTTTTTTTTTGAGACAGAGTTTTGCTCTTGTTGCCCAGGCTGGAGTGCAGTGGCATGATCTTGGCTCACTGCAACCTCCGCCTCCCGGGTTCAAACGATTCTCGTGCCTCAGCCTCCTGAGTAGCTGAGATTACAGGTGTCTGCCACCACGCCCAGCTAATTTTTGTATTTTTAATAGAGACAGGGTTTCACCATGTTGGCCAGGCTGGTCTCAAACTCCTGACCTCATGTGATCTGCCCATCTTAGCCTCCCAAAGTGCTGGGATTACAGGTGTGAACCACCACCCCCAACATTTTTTTTTTTTTTTTTTTTTTTTTTTTTGCTCTGGACCAGGACATTCTTGAAGCCAGAACTACCTCCAAGAACTTTCAGGTCTGTGATACAACAAATTCCATGAATGCTTAAATTAATAATGTAGGTTGGATTTTTGGTTACTTTCAACTGCAAGAGGCTTACCTGTTACAACAGACTTTCTCAATTCAATTTCACTCAAGTTAAGAACCAATTAGGACTCAACAATAAAAAGACAAATTACCCAATTTAAAATGAACAAATGATATGAATAGACATTTCCCCAAAGAAGATGTACAAGTAGCCAATAAACTCTTGAAAAGATGTTCAACATCATTAATCATTAGGAAAATGCAAATCAAAACCACAATGAGATATAACTACACCCCCTAGGATGGCTGTAATAAAAAATATGAACAACAAGTGTTGGAAGGATATGGAGAAATTAGAACCCTTGTACCTTGCTGGTAGGAATGTAGGTGGTACAGCCACTTTGGAAAACAGTCTGACAGGTCCTCAAACAATTAAACATGCAGTTACCAGCTATTCTACTCCCAGGTGTATACCCCCCAAAAATGAAAATATATGTCCACAAAACGTTTTGTACAAGAATGCTCATAATACTTGTATTCATAACAGCCGAAAATGGAAAACAACTCAAATGTCCAGCAATAGGAGATTGGATAAACACATTGTGATATATTCATACAAAGGAATACTCCTCAACAATAAAAGGAACGAGCCACTGATACTTGCAAAAAAAAAAAAAAAAAGATGATTCTAGAACCATGGTGAGTGAAAGACACCAGACGCAAAATAATAAATGTGGTATGACTCTAGTTATATGCGGTCCCAGAACAGGCAAACTAATCTATGGTGATAGGATCAGAAAGTGTTCCCTCCGCCAGGCGCGGTGGCTCATGCCTGTAATCCCAGCACTTTGGGAGGCCGAGGCGGGTGGATCACGAGGTCAGGAGATCGAGACCATCTTGGCTAACACGGTAAAACCCCGTCTTTACTAAAAATACAAAAAATTAGCCGGGCGTGGTGGCGGGCGCCTGTAGTCCCAGGGAGGCTGAGGCAGGAGAATGGCATGAACCCGGGAGGCAAAGCTTGCCTCTGCACTCCAGCCTGGGCACCAGGGCGAGACTCTATCTCAAAAAAAAAAAAAAAAAAAGAGGTTCCCTTAGTCAGAAGGAAAGGGATTTGACTAGAAAGGGACAAGAGGATGAGACAACTTTTTGGAACTTTAGATGGTAGTAACATGAATGTGTACAATTATCGAAATCCATTGGCCAAGCATGGTGGCTCAGGCTTGTAATCCCAGTGCTTCAGGAGGCCGAGGTGGGAGGATTGCTTGAGGCCAGGAATTCAAGACCAGCCTGGGCAACATAGCTGGTCTTAAAAAAAAAAAAAAAATTAGCCCAGTATGGCTATGTATGCCTGTGTCTCCAGATACTCAGGAGGCTGAGGTGGGAGAATCACTTAAGCCCAGGGGCTTGAGGTTGAGGTTGCAGTGAGCCATGATTACTCCACTGTACTTCAGCCTGGATGACAGAATGAGACTCTGCCTCTAAAATTTTTTTTAAAAGTCATTGAACTGAACCTTAAGATCAGCATATTAAATACTTCACTTAAAAATAATTAATACTTGGAATGATACAGAGAAGATTAGCATGGCCCCTGTGTAAGGATGACAGGAAAAAAAAATACTGTGTTTTAAATGTTTACTGCTTCCTCACTTTTCATGAGGAAAAAAAGCATCCACTGAATTTATATGATCTAACAGGTGTGAAAAACTCCCTATCAAAAAATATCATTCCCCACCAACTTAAGAATAGACTGAATTTCCCCTGATTAGCTTCTCCTTTGATATATACATTGAAAGCCCTAAATAAAATGCTATATTAATTTCCCCAATGAATATTTTAGCATGACACTAATGTATGAAGTTGGTTCTCCTCCCTCTTAGCAAGGTACTGCAACCCAGTATTGACTATGTTAAAGTCTAAAAATAAATAAGATAATAAAAATAATAAAATGGTGATTACCTTCTTCAAGTTGCTTAGAAGTCTGAAGAGGCACCAACCCTTACAAACGAAATTTTCACTTTGGCTGACTCAGTCTCATTTGTTAATTTTTTCTTTACATCACCCCACCTCCCAGCTTTATGCCTCATCACTTACTACCTACTGATCAGTTTAATGGGCCTCAGAAAGGCTATGGAAATCCTAAAATGCAGAGTCATTTACAGACTTCCCTCACATGAGCCCTCAAATCCCTATGGGTGCACTGGAATATCCATTTTGTTGGTGATTTATGGGTTAGAAAGAGCCCTTAATTGCTTCACTAGCATGGACTTCTCTGTGACCAAGAAAAATAAAAAATAAAATAAATGGCAATGTGGGCTCCTTTAAGAGAAAGGAGAGGGGACATTACACAAGAAAAATGTTATTTTCCAATATCAAGAAAATTCATTAGCAAACACATTATAATGCACTCAAGTAGTCATCACCCTGAATTGTTTTGGAAGAGGCCCTGCTTTGGAAAAACACAGGGCAAAAACATTACTCCTGTAGCTTGGCACAATGAGATGGCAGGATGACAAATGTCTTATTCTCTACAGTGCCTTAATATTTACGGGACATCTGCTACTGTGTATTTCTCCCTCCCTTGAGTCACCTTTATCACAGTCTAACATTGTGTTATTGCTGTTTCCCATTCCACCTGTTACAGTGATAAGATACAGCTCTACTCCTCCAGTGTGTGGGAAGCAAATTAGTCTGAAAGTCAGGAGGCTGAGCTTCTAGTTCCATTGTTGTACTAACTGTGCACTCTTAGGCAAATATTACAAATTATCTTGGTTTTAGTGTCCTCTTCTAAAAAAATGGGAAGTATAATAGACATGGTTCCAATGAAATGAAAGCTAAGACTTACCCCGAGCCATTAAGGGTTCCTCATAGAACCAATATATAGAAAAGGGGTGATATATCCTTAATAGCAGTAATTAGATTGCTGCTATCTAGTGGGGATAGACAGGGAGAGAGCTATGTTTAGAACTCAGGGATTCAATGACCAACTTCTTAGCATTCCTTGGCCCAGTGGTCTGCTCAATGGAAAAGTGCAGCCACCCAATAAAGACAAGATTATCAGTGTCTCATATCCTACATGCAACGAAGTTTGCGTCTCTCCAAATCTACTTTGGAAAATAGGCAAAAGCATCTTTATTATGGGACAAGTAGCCTGGGACAAGGAAAGAGGTAAAATACATCCTGCTGAAGTGCTGATGGAAGGAAAGAGCAGAAGTGGGAGGTGGAAGAAGGTAGCCTTGAATACCAGTGTATGCCTTATCACCAGCTGCAGAAGCAGGGGTTATACCAACTGTAATTTCAATCCCTTGGTCATTTCTTCTTCTCCCCAAACCTTGTATTTTAAAAGAAAAACACTGGAAGTGGCTACCATTTTTAGATTCAGGTGGACATGTGAGCAACTTCTCATCACTCCGAATCTACTCTTTGCCCAGCTCCATTCTGCTGGGTTCCCTGGGTGGTTAACCTAAATGCATTACATCCACAGATTCTCTTGTGTTCTGGCTTCAGGTTGGGTTCAGCAACAAGGAGCACAGACAGAAGACTGGGAGACGGAAGGGAGAAGAGCAAGATCAGGGTATTTATCCCCTTTGTATGAGGTCACTGTTCTGTGAACTGGCTCTGTCTTTCCACTAGAGGTCATAGCTCAAGCTATGTCATGAGCAGCTCTCTCCACATAGCTCTATCTCCTGGTTCTAATAAAGGCTTTCTTTCCTTGCTCCAATGGGTGGGAAAGGCACGCCAAGTTACTAGTTCTAGAGTATTTTGTTACCACTTTTGTAGATGGTCCACACCTTTGTAGATGGTCCTTTTAAATTAAACTCTTCTCAAATTATCAAATTTGTACAAATAATTTCTTTTCTAGTGGAACCCTAACTAATATGGACAAGTTTCTTATAGGAACCACAAGCGGTAATTGTAAAATCAGGTAGGATTTATTAAAATGTGTGGAAGTTTCTTTGAAGAATATAATGACTTTGTAGAAGTTCAAATGAAACATATGCAATACATATAGAAAAGTGCATAAAGCATATATGTGCAGTTTGAATAATTATAAAATGAACAGCTATATAACCAGTACTGTGATCCAGATATAAAATATTGCTGCCTCCCCAAAAGCACAGTGAGTCGTTTCCAGGTTCAAGCTACTCAGAACAATGATGCTAAGAAAATTCTTGTACTTGTCTATAGTACACATTGCAAGAGTTCTCTAGGACGGTGATTTACAGTCTTTTGGTGATAATGTGGAGTGGTGATGGGAGTTCTCATGAGCTGTTGCTGAGAGTATAAATTAGCACAAGCACTTTGAAAGAATGTGGCATTGTCTGGCAAAACTAAAGTTACATGCACCTTCTTTTTTTTTTTTTTTTTTTTTTTTTTTTGAGATGGAGTTTCGCTCTTTTTGCCCAGGCTGGAGTGCAATGGCATGATCTCAGCTCACTGCAACCTCCACCTCCTGGGTTCAAGCGATTCTCCTGCTTCAGCCTCCCATGTAGCTGGAATTACAGGCATGCACCACCACGCCTGGCTAATTCTGTATTTTTAGTAGAGACGGGATTTCACCATGTTGGCCAGGCTCGTCTTGAACTGTTGACCTCAGATGATCCACCCGCCTCAGCCTCCCAAAGTTCTGGGAGTATAGGCGTGAGCCACTGTGCCCGGCCTTGTTTTTCTTCTTCTTCTTCTTCTTTTTTTTTTTTTGAGACAGACTCTCACCCTGTCACCTAGGCTGGAGTACAGTAGCGCGATCTCGGCCCACTGCAACCTCTGCTTCCCAGGTTCAAGCAATTCTCCTGCCTTAGCCTCCTGAGTAGATGGGATTACAGGCACCATGCTAATTTTTGAATTTTTAGTAGAGATGGGGTTTCATCACATTGGCCAGGCTGGTCTTGAACTCCTGGCCTCAAGTGATCCACCTGCCTTAGCCTCCCAAAGTGTTAGGATTACAGGTGTGAGCCATGTGCCTAGCCTCACATCTTCTGACATAGCAACTTTGCTAATTTGCATGATGTTTGCTATAGATTTTCTGTAGGTACCCTATTTGACTTAAAAGTTTCCTTTTATTTCAAGTTTAGTGATTTTAAAAATTAAGAATACATATTGACTTTTTTTACCATTCACTTTTCCTAAATATGTTTGGGGGGTCATATGGGTTCTCTCCTTTATTTTATTTTATTTTATTTTATTTTATTTTTTATTTATTTATTTTTTTTGAGACGGAGTCTGGCTCTGTCGCCCGGGCTGGAGTGCAGTGGCCGGATCTCAGCTCACTGCAAGCTCCGCCTCCCGGGTTTACGCCATTCTCCTGCCTCAGCCTCCCGAGTAGCTGGGACTACAGGCGCCCGCCACCTTGCCCGGCTAGTTTTTTGTATTTTTTAGTAGAGACGGGGTTTCACCGTGTCAGCCAGGATGGTCTCGATCTTCTGACCTCGTGATCCGCCCGTCTCGGCCTCCCAAAGTGCTAGGATTACAGGCTTGAGCCACCGCGCCCGGCCTCCTTTATTTTATTAATCTGACAAATTACATTGATTCATTTTCAAATATTAAACCAATTTTGTATTCCTAGAATACACTTAACTTGCTTTTCTCTATTATCTTTTTGTATTGCTGGATTCAGTTTGCTAATATATTGTTTCAGATTTTTTTCAACATATATCCACAGGTCAAATTAGATTGTAATTTTATTTTGCCATAGTCTTCACATGAATTTTAGTGTCTTATGAGTTTGAGAATTGTTCCCTCTTGTATGTGTTTATGTGATATTAAAATACTTTGTTCGTTAAAAGATTGGTGGAACTCACATGAAAGGTCCTGGAATTTTCTTCGTGGATTTTCTGTAAACAATTCAATTTATTTAATGATCATGGGATTGTTCAGGATTAATTGTTATTATTATTATTATATTATTTTATTTTGTTTTTGAGACAGGGTCTCGCTCTGTCGCCCAGGCTGGAGTGCAGTGGTGCAATCTCAGCTCACTGCAAGCTCCGCCCCCCCGCCCCGGGTTCATGCCATTCTCCTTCCTCAGCTTCCCTAGTAGCTGGGACTACAGGCGCCCGTCACCACGCCCGGCTAATTTTTTTGTATTTTTAGTGGAGACGGGGTTTCACCGTGTTAGCCAGGATGGCCTCGATCTCCATCTCTTGACCTCGTGATCCGCCCGCCTCAGCCTCCCATAGTGCTGGGATTACAGGCGTGAGCTACCGTGCCCGGCCTGTATTATTTTTTTCAAATGCTCTCTTAGCAGAATCACGCTCGTGTTTTTTACATATCTTTATAAGGTTTGTTGATTTTTCCCCGAGGAAATTAGTCCATATAGTGTACTTTGTCAAATGGATTAACGTTAAGTCATTCGTTATATCCTCTTATTATCTTCCAGTGTGTACAACATCTGAAGTAATATCCCCTTTTTCACTCCTGATAGCGTGTGTGTGTGGTTGTGTGTGTGTTCTCTCTCACTCCCTCTGTGTGTGTGTATGTGTGCCTCTCATTAGTCTCACCAAAGATTTTAGTCTTCTCAAAGAATCAATCAACTATCGGCTTTATTGTTCCTATTACATAGTTTTTCTATTTTATACATTTTTGTTCTTATTTGTTGTCTCTTTCCTACTACTTTATTTCTGTTTATCTTGCAGTTTATTTCTAATATCCTGAGGTGGATGCTTGGTTCATTTACTTTTAGCCTTTTTTCTTTTCTAATATAAAATGTAAGGCTATAAATCAGCTCTGTAAACAATTTTTAGCTATTACTCTACAAGTTTTTGATATGAAGTAATTTTTAAATAACTCACACATTTTAAAAAGGCACAGTTCATGGCCAGGCGTGGTGGCTCACACCTGTAATGCCAGCACTTTGGAAGGCCGAGGCAGGCGGATCACCCAAGGTTAGGAGTTCGAGACCAGACTGGCCAACATAGCAAAACCCCGTCTCTGCTAAACAAAAATTAGTCGGGCGTGGTGGCGGGCACCTGTAATCCCAGCTACTCGGGAGGCTGAGGCAGGAGAATCTCTTGAACCTAGGAGGTGGAGGTTGCAGTGAGATCCCACCACTGCACTCCAGCCTAGGCAACAAGAGCAAGACTCTGTCAAAAAACAAAAAGGCACAGATCACAATGAAAAACTTTTTCCACTATGATTTCTTCTTTGACCCATGAGTTATTTGGAAGCATGGTTTTAATTTTCCAAACATGGAGATGCTCTGTTTACCTTTTTATTATTGATTTATAGTTAGATCACATTAGGTCAGAAAACATCTTCTGTATTAATTTTGTAAAATCTGTTGAGGCTTGCTTTAATGACTATGTATGAGTACATTTTTGAAATATTCTGTGTGGACTTCAGAATTTTTTTCTGCAGTTGTTGAATGAAATATATATAATCTCTATTAGATCAATTTTATTAATCATTATTGTTTGAATCCTCTAATGATTTATTTTTATTTATTTATTTTTTTTTTGAGACAGAGTCTTGCTCTGTCGCCCAGGTTGGAGTGCAGTGGCGCAATTTCAGCTCACCGTAACCTCTGCCCCCTGGGTTCAAGCCAGGGGCTTGTGCCTCCTTGTGCTTGTGCCTCAGCCTCCCGAGTAGCTGAGACTACAGGCTGTGCCACTACACCCAGCTAATTTTTATATTTTTAGTAGCGATGGAGTTCCGCCATGTTGGCCAGGCTGGTCTTGAACTCCTGAGCTCAGGTGATTCACCTGCCTTGGAGGCCTCCCAAAGTTCTGGGATTACAGGCGTGAGCCATCACTCCCAGCCTATTTAATGATTTTTCTTCTTGTTCTATCAATTATTGAGAGATGTATTTTTTAATTTCCCATGTAATTGTAGATTTGTCCATTTCTCTGTATGGATCTTCTGATTTTTCTCTCATATAATTTGTGGCTGCACTACTACTTTACATTTCTACGAATTTTCCTATTTGAGCTATTTCATGTCAGTGTAGTTATACAATATTTGTCCTTTTGCATCTAGCTTATTTCATTTAGCATATGTCTCCAAGGTTTATCTATGTTGGGGCATATATTAGAACTTCACTCCCATTTATGTCTGAATAATATTCCATTGTATGTATATACCACATTTTATTCATACATGTGTTTGAAACATGGGTTATTTCCACCTTTTGACTATTGTAAATAATGCTACAATGAACATTGGTATACAAGTACCTGTTTGAATCCCTGCTTTCAATTCTTCGTGATATGTGTATAATACTTAGGAGTGGAATTGCTGGGCCATATGGTAATGCTATTTTTAGCTTTTTGAGGAATTGCCAAATTGTTTTCAATAATGATTTTTGGCTTAAAGTCTATTTTGTGTACTCAACATAAGAATGCCAGCTCTTTTGGAGTTATATTTGCAGGGTAGATCTATTTCCATTTTTATATTTCAACCTATTTGAATATTTATCAATTTTTATCCATTCTGAGAAGCTTTGTCTTTTAACTGAAGTATTTAATCCATTTATATTTTATTTATTTTAGTTAACTGATATTAGTAACTAATATTTTAAATCTATCACTTTACATTTTGCTTTCTCTTTGCTTTACTTTTATATACTTCTTTTTCTCTTCTTTTTTTGTATTATTTTTATTCCTTTTTTTAAACTCTAATAGTTTATAGGCTATATTTTGTCATTTTTTTTTAGAGTTTAGCCTAGCATGTTTATATGTATATATCACCTATTAAGTAAAAAGTTAGTCACTAACGTTATTCTTGTGCTCAATACCACAAAAACGAAACAGTAACTTCATTTACTCTCTTCTTAATTTGCATGCTTTTATTTTTGTGTATTTATCGTACTTTTTCATCTCATATTACATTGTTATGTTGTGTTATGCACAATTTTGCATTGTTTACATTTATTCATGTACTTACCACTCTCTTTACTCTTCATTCTTTCTTGTACCTCAGAGCATCCATCTAGGATCACATTCTTTCTTCCAGAATGACACCCTTCTGAATTCCTTTTAATAGCAAAGTCTCTGTGTTTCTATTTGGTTTTGGAAATGTATATATTTATACTATCCTCATTCTTGAAAGATTTTTTTCACTAAGAATAGAATAATAGATTATCAATTATTTTCTTTCAACCCATGGAGTATGTTAATGTATTGTCATTTGGCTTCCATTGCAGCTACTGAGAAGTCAGTGGTCTCTCTGCCATTCCTTTGATAATGATCTCCACACTTGTCCTGCCCTCAAATTTTTTCCTTTGGTGTTCACTTGAATCTGAGTATGAATTTTTCTTTCTTTTTCTCCTTTCTTTCCTTTCCCTCCCTCCCATTCTCTGTTTCTTTCTTTTCTTTCTTCCTTCTTTCCTTTTCCTTCTTTTTTCCCTTTCCCTCCCTCTTTTCTTCTTTTTCTTCGTCTCCTTCTGCTCCTGCCCCCTTCCTTCCTGGGATTTGTTTGGTCTTTTGAGTGTGTGAATTAATTTCATTCATAGGTTCTGGAAAAGTTTAGGCCAGTATTCTTCAAATACTGTTTCTGCCATATAATCTCTCTTCTTCTAGTGCTCTAATTAAATATGTGTTAGACTTTCTCACTCTATCTTCTATGAATTTTAATTTCTCTTTCATATATTGTATTTCTTTAAATTTCTGTGCTTCATTCTGTAAAATCTTATGACCCAACCTTCTTGTTCTCTAATTCTCTTTTCAGTTGTATCTAATATGCTGTTAAGCTGCTGGTTTTGGTTTTGCTTTCAATCTCAGTAATGGTAAATTTTATTTCTAGAAGTTTAATTTTATTGTTCTTAAAATTTTGTTGGTCACTTTTTATAGGTTCCAGTATCTTGAAGATATTTTCAAGCTCATCTTTTATTTCTTTAACAATAGTAGGCATAATTTTATAATCTGTATCTGATAATTCCAGTGTCTGAAGTCTTTTTTTTTGAGACAGAGTCTCACTCTGGCACCCAGGCTGGAGTGCAGTGGCTGTCTGAAGTCTTGTTGACTCTGTTTCTACTCTTTCCTTTCTTCTAGCTCTCATGTGTGGTGCTTATTATGTATGCTTAGTTGTTTTTTACCAGTACTGCTTGTTAACCTTGAAAAATTATTTGTTAAATTAAATACATTGAGACCCAGGATGAGGGTAACTTCTCAAAATGGATTTGTATTTGTTCCTTTGACTCCTAGGGACTTCACCAATATGGCGCCAAATTAAATGAAATTTGTGGCTTGAATTGCTTTGGACCACCCTGTGGTTATAACTTCAATATTGCCAGCAAGTGATTACAAATTTTCAAAGATGAAATTTTTATCTCATTGTACTGGTCAGCAGCAGTCCCTTTAGAGTAGAAATTTGGGGAAAATGTAGCCTTTGAATTCCAGTTCTATTGATGGATTTTCTTGTTTCTTTCAGTTTTTTTTTTTTGTTGTTGTTTGTTTGTTTGTTTGTTTTTTGAGACAGTCTCACTCTGTTGCCCAGGTTGGAGTGCAGTGGTATGATCTCAGCTCACTGCAACCTCCGCCTCCCAATTGGAGTGATTCTCCTGCCTCAGCCTCCTGAGTAGCTGTGATTACAGGTGCACACCAGCACACCCAGCTAATTTTTTGTATTTTTAGTAGAGACGGAGTTTCACCGTGTTGGGCAGGCTGGTGTCAAACTCCTGACTTCAAGTGATCTGTCCACCTCACCCTCCCAAAGTGCTGGGATTACAGGCGTGAGCCACCACACCAGCCTTTTTTTTTTTTTTTTTGAGACGGAGTCTCACTGTGTCGCCCAGGCTGGAGTGCAGTGGCACGATCTCAGCTCACTGCAAGCTCTACCTCCCAGCTTCACTCCATTCTCCTGCTTCAGTCTCTGGAGTAGCTAGGACTACAGGTGCCCGCCACCACACCCAGCTACATTTTGTTGTATTTTTAGTAGAGACGGGGTTTTCACTGTGTTAACCAGGATGGTCTTGATCTCCTGACCTCGTGATCTGCCTACCTCGGCTTCCCAAAGTGCTGGGATTACAGGTGTGAGCCACTGCCCCCAGACTTTTATTTTTTTTAATTTTTAATTTTTTTTTTGAGACAGGGTCTTACTCTTGTCACTCAGGCTGGAGTACAGTGGTGTGGCACAAACATGTGCAGCCTTGAGCTCCTGAGCTGAAGTGATATTCCTGCCTCAGCCTCTCCAGTAGCTGGGACCACAGGTGCAGCCCATCATGCCTAGCTAATTTGGTGAATTTTCTTTTGTACTTTCCTCCTTAGGAGTTAGAGGCTCAAATTGGCTGTATTGGCAAATGTCCTCAGGGCAAAAGTGACTTCAGTATTCAGTATACCTTAGATTTTGTGCTGCTGATTCCTTACTGTCTTATGAGTACTTTGATGCTTCTAATTTTATTTCTAATAATTATTTTAATATTTGATACTCGATCTTCAATCTAACATTCTTAGTTGTCAGTTTCTACAGTCAGGTGACTGAGGTGAGCTGCCCTAGGCTGGCTCCTGGACTGGTGTCCACTGAGGCCTCACAGGTGAGCTCTTTATCATCTTCTGCTGGTATCTTTACTCAGCAGCTGGGGTATTTCCTAGGATAGTCCTTTTTCTCTACTTGGTCAGGATCTTAGACCTCAGACCTCAGACGACTCAGACCACCATGGTTCTCACCAGCGCTATAGGCCTGTTTGAGTCTCGGCCACAGCTTCTGTTTAACAACTTCCTCTCCACTTCTGCTGTGGGGTCACTTCAACCTCCCCATGACAGAGCCGTTATCTCTCAGCTGAGCTGGGTTCTGTGTTCTCCACCAGAGATGCAGGAACATCTGAGTGCCTTTCACATCACACAGGAGCTAACAGGTGCCCACACTGGGCCCTCTTTTTCTGACTACTCTATTTTGCTCTCTTTCCTCTTCTGGGCCTACCCAATTGTACTGCTGACTCACCTTAACTGGTGATTTCTTTCTGGAATCCCAAATGGGAAATAGAAGAGAAATCCCTCAGGCCTTAGCCTTCCCCTCAATCGGTCTAAAACACCTTCCTTCCCTGGGATTTATTCCTGGCATCGAGAGAACTTTTTATTACCTAGTTTTCCTAACTCCACTTCCCTTCTTCTCCCTGCCATCCACTAGAACAGGAAGAGGTTCAGACATTCCACTTCCTCAACATCTTATCCTTGCTCCATCCTGGGACAGCGAGCTCAATGGTCTAGTCATCACAGTGAAAAAATGTGTCTCCTTATACTATAAAAGAAACTATGATCTAGTTTACCAAGTATAACCTTCGATATGTCAGTGGTAGTAAAAGGAATCTGGAAAATATATTTTCTTACCTTTCTTCTGGCTTTCTAAGTAACTATTTCAATGAAAAATCCTATTTTGGATATCAGAAGCTGTTTTTTTGTTTTTTGTTGGTGGTGGTTTGTTTTTTGAGACAGGGTGTTGCTCTGCCACCCAGGCTGCTACAGCTTCAATCTCCCAGGCTCAACTGATCCTCCTGCCTCAGCCTCCCAAGTAGCTGGGACTACTGGCATGCACCACCACACCCAGCTTATTTTTTGATTTTTTGCAGAAATGAGGCCTCACAATGTGGCTCAGGCTGGTCTCAAACTCCTGAGCTCAATCAGTCCTCCTGCCTTGGCCTACCAAAGTGCTGAGATTATAGGCATAAGCCACTGTGTCCAGCCAGAAGCTGATTTTTAACTCTCCCTTTTAAAATTTTTACTTTGACAGTTCTAATCCCACCCTCCACACACTGCCCCCGGGCAAATGAATGCTTTTGGTCTACTAAAGAAAAGATCATATACATGAAAATGAAAAAGAAAAAAGCACATTAATATGTTTCATAAATATTCAAGTTGTGAATATAAACATATATATTATTACTATTATTTTAGAGATAGAGTCTGTCTCTATTACCCAGGCTTGAGTGCAGTGGTGCAATTGTAGCTTACTACAGCCTCAAAGTGCTGGATGGCCTTGAAGTAGGAAAATAGCTTCCTCCCACCTCAACCTCCCAAGTAGCTAGGACTACAGGCACGCCACCATGGCTGGCTAGTTTATTTACTAATTTTTTTTAAGAGACAGGGTCTCACTTTATTGCCCAGCTGGTCTCAAACTGCTAACCTCAAGCAATTCCTCTGCTTTGGCTTCCCAGAATGTTCGGATTACAGGTGTGAGCCACCATGCCTGGCCATCTATTTTTTTTTAAATAAAGAATATTTGTATTGGTTATCTATTGCAGTGTAACAAATTGCCCCAATGTTTAGTGACTTCGAACAATGAACAGTTATTATTTTACAGTTTCTAAAGGTTACAAAATTGGTAGGAGCTTAACTGGATGATACAGTCCAGAGGAAAGCTGGGCTGCAGTCATCAGAAGGCATGACTGAGGCGGGAGGATCAACTTCCAAGCTCATCCACGTGGCTGTTAGCAGGAGGCCTTAGTTTCTTGCTGGCTGTTGGCTGGAGGCCTCAGTTTCTCACCACGTAGGCCTCTCCCCATGACGTGGCAACTGGTTGCCCTCAGAGCAAGCATTCTGAGGGCAGGAGGACAATGGAGAAAGAGGGGGAGAGAGAGAGAGAGAATGTGCATGCGAGAGAGCGCGCAAGCGCAAGAGAGAGCAGGAAGCCACAGTGCCTTGTATGTCCTAGTCTCTGAAGTCACACAATGTCACTTTTGCTTTATTCTATCCATTAGAAGTGAGTCACTAAATCCAGCCCATACCCAAGGGGAGGGCAATTAGATTCTACCTCTTAAAGAGAGTGCCAAAAAACTTGTGGACAATTTAAACCACCACAGCATTCAAAATTGCCCACTTCCTGTGTGTCAAAGTATAAAACTAAGATATAGCAGCAATAAACTGGAGATTACTTGCATGATGGCATCGAAAGTCTAGTGGGTACATGAGCATGAGAATAATCCATTGCAGTGTGCTAAGATAGGGGTCCTAGTTTCCTCTCATGTGACATGGGGGACAGTAGGTTTGGGGGCACATGACTCAATATAAAAATGCCTTTGCATAAGTGTAATTTAGCAAAGGGGATCAAGAGCTGAGATGTAAGAGCCAGAATCCCAGCTCTGCCACTTACTGGCAATGTGACCATGGGCCAGTAACTCATCCTTTCTGTACCTCAGTTTCCTCATCAGTAAGATGGGAGAATGACAGTATTTATCTGATAGGGTCTTTGTGAGAATTAAATGAGTTAGCATATATAAAAGGCTAAACATATGTCTGGATCGTAGCAGGTGTTAGTTATCAATTGTAAACTGCCAGCCACTTCAGAAATGGCAGGTATTATTATTCTAATTTTGAAACTAGGTACATGTCCTTTTCCCTCTCTTATTGAAAATGGAATTAACTTTCTTCCTAATTTAATTATTTTTCATTTCCAGTAAGTTTCCCAATGTAATTTAATTTTTAATGATACCTTTGTACTTTTTTCTTTTTACGCATTTAACAAATGTCATAAAATGTAAATGTCACTCTTTACCTCCACCCCCACCCGCTCATCAATTCCACTTCCTTCCCCAGAGGAAACCACTTTAACAGTTTCATGAATGTTCTTTTAGAAATGTTTCTGCCTATTTAAAAGCTATGTGTTTTTGAAATATTTTAACATAAATGGAATCAAACTATGCATATCATCCTATGCAATTTTTTTCTGTAATTAACAGATCTTTTTATCTTAGTGATTATAGCTTTACATCATTCCTTTTAATGACTGTATTAAATTCTGCAGGATGGCTATAGCATAAGTGCTTTAACCATTCTTCTATCGGTGGACATTCAGGTTGTTTCTAACATTTTATTATAAACAAGTGTGTAGTGAGCATAAGCATTTAAATATATTTCCTAACCTTCAAAGATTTTGTGAATATGTTTTCAATTAAGACTTGTTACAAGGGGCCAGGTGCAGTGGCTCACGCCTGTAATCCCAGCACTTCTGGAGGCCAAGACGGAAGGTTTGCTTGAGCCCAGGAGTTTGAGACCAGACTTGGCAACATAGGAAGACCCCTGTCTCTACAAAAGATTTAAAAATTAGCCAGGCACGTGGTATGCACCTGTAGCCCCAGCTACTTGAGAGGTTGAGCTGGGAGGGTCGCTTAAGCCCAGGGAGGCTGAGGCTGCAATAAGCTGTGATCATGCCACTGTACTGTAGCCAGGGCAACAGAGTGAGACCCTGCCACGAAAAAGGAAGAAGAAGAAGGAGGAGGAGGAGGAGGAGGAAGAGAAGGAGGAGGAAGAAGAAGAAGACAACGACGACGACTACTAGTTATTTGAACCTGTACAGCTATAAAGAAATGTCAGCGGGGCATGCTGGCTCATGCCTGTAATTTCAACACTTTGGGAGGCCTTAGTGGGAGCATCACTTGAGGCCAGGATTTTGAGACCAGCCTGAGAAACATAATGAGACCCTGTCTCTTAAAAAAAAAAAATGAACTTCATAGAAAATTTAAACCTTTTAGTTTGACATTCAGGAATTTCTCTAATGTGACCTCAAACTATTTCTCCAATTTAATCTCTTAGTACTTTTGCATAAACTCATATGTATCAAGCTGCAAATTGCCCTACTCAATGTTACTAGGATACACCATACATATATCTGTCTTCAGGCTTTTGCCTGGGCTTTTCTCCTTGCTTTCCTGCTCCCCTGGGCTTTTCTGTCCTACACTTCTGTAGTGGGTGATCATTAGGTGGTCTGTCCATCCCACAGGGGTGGCTTCCTGGATTCCCACCCTAATCATAGTTGGTTGGATCAGGGGTTGTCACCAAACCCAAGCTGTGCTAATCACAATCTAAATCTCCTGGGAACTTAGAAATAATAAATAAGAGGCCGGGCATGGTGGCTCACTCCTGTAATCCCAACACTTTGGGAGGCTGAGGCAGGTGGATCACCTGAGGTCAGGAGTTCGACACCAGCCTGGATAACATGGTGAAACTTGTTTCTACTAAAAATGCAAAAAGTAGCCAAGCATGGTGGCGCACACCTGTAGCCCCAGCTACTCAGGGGGCTGAGGCAGGAGAATCACTTGAACCCAGGAGGCAGAGGTTGCAGTGAGCCAAGATCGTGCCATTGCACTTCAGCCTGGATGACAGAGGAAAACTCTGTCTCAAAAAGAAAAAAAAAATCATACCTGTAATCCCAGCACTTTGGGAGGCCGAGGTGGGCAGATCAGGAGTTCGAGACCAGCCTGACCAACATGGAGAAACCCCATCTCTACTAAAAATGCCAAAAATTAGCTGAGCGTGGTGGCATGCACCTGTAGTCCCAGTTACTTGGGAGGCCGAGGCAAGAGAATTGCTTGAACCTAGGAGGCGAAGGTTGTGATGAGCCGTGATTGCACCATTGCACTCCAGCCTGGGTGACAAGAGCAAAACTCCATCTCAAAAAAAAAAAAAAAAAAACAAGAAAGATAGAAATAAGAGTAGGGATCAGCCTCTCTCCAGGTGACCAGACCTGGATCACCACAGGAGTGATGGGGTGGTTATCTGATCCATGGGATCCAGACACACAGGCAAAGTTGCCTGATAAAGAACAAGAATAAGACAGACCTACAGAGAGAAGACAAGAGACCAAGTCTGGATGTTTCTCCAGTATGGCACCCGGATCTTCTTCCTTTCTGGAACCCACCTACAGGCCTGCCTTGGGTTCTATCAAATACTGGGCTTCCTGAAGTTGTCTTTGTCCTATTTACATTCATAAAAGTGAGTCTGATTGTGTCTTCCTTTAAGCGCTTATCCAGTTACTTTTGATCTGTGAAGCTTCCTTGACTACCCAAGCCCCAGGCTGAACTTGTGTGCTTGGCTATTATTAGGTCCACTCAGTTGGAACTTAAACTACTGATTTTCATCACTTTGTTTCAAAATCATGATTATCTGACATTACTGGGCAAACAGGAACTGTAGATAAGGAAGATAAGGATTAACATTTTTTTCCTTTTAAAAATGTTAATCATCTTAGATGGAACTTTCTAAGGTCAGATGACAAAACTTACTTAGCTTATTAAATTGAGTGCATTACTATTTAATAATTTCTCGATGGGTCAAGGTAAATATTATGAAGATCAAATACTTTATATACAAGGCATAATTCAGTGAATCTACAGGTTAAGCTAATATGGCAAGTACCTGCTACTGAAACAACAAAATAAGGCCCCTGTTTGAGAAAGGGAAATATGAAATCAGATATATGAGTTCCCCTGTAAGAATGGAAACTGGGCTGGGTGTGGTGGTTTATACCTGTAATCCCAGTGCTTTGGGAGGCCAAGATGGGAGGATTATTTGAGGCCAGGTGTTCAAGATCAGCCTGGGCAACACAGCAAGACCCCATCTCTACAAAATATAAACAAATTAGCCATGCATTGTGGCAAGTACCTGTAGTCCCACCTACTCAGGAGGCTGAGGCAGGAGGATCCCTTGAGCACAGGAGCTCAAGGTTATAGTAAGCTATGAGAGTATCACTGCACTCCAGCCTGGGCAAAAGAGTAAGACCACATCTTTAAAAAATAAAAAAGAAGAAAGAATGGAAGCCATTTTAATTAAAGAAAAGCCACGAAGCGAATCACCTAGACCTGAAGATATTTTCCAATTCAGATACTGTCCTGAAAAATATTTCAGTCTGTGTGGATGGGAAAGCTAAGTTTATGACATAGTGAACTACTAAAAAAACCTTAAGAGATTCATCAGTTTACCAAATACAATTTGAGTTTACCAAACTCAACTCTCCATTATAAGAAACAGATACTTCTCTATTATTTCTTCACACTTATGTGAAGAGGTAAAATCTCTGTTGCTTAGAAAGCCCATATTTATTGTTTACTTCTATGTTAGTGTGGGCATAATGGTTAGTGAAACATTTAATTGTGAGATGTCCTAAAATGGGTGTGACTGGTGTCTGAGCATGACAGTTCACAAATTGTATTTACTGCTTAACTTACAATAATCTTATTTGGTTTGGTTTGGTTTAGAGCTAAGAGCTAAGACTCTTGTTCCCAACTATAAAACCTCTAGTATAATTTATTTCTGTGTTGTTTTTGTTTGTTTGTTTGTTTTGAGACAAGGTCTCACTCTGTTGCCCAGGCTGGAGTGCAGTGGCGCAATCTTAGCTCACTGGAGCCTGGACCACGCACCTTCTCCTGCCCCCCCCCCCCCCCAGACTCAAGTGATCCTTCCACCTCAGCTTCCACAGTAGCACCCCCATACCTGGCTAACAGATGGGGTCTCATCATGTTGTCCAGGCTGGTCTCGAACTCCTGAGCTCAAGCATTCTGCCTGCTTGACCTCTCAAATTGTTGGGATTACAGACATGAGCCACCGTGCCTGGCCAATATTTGTTTTATTTCTAATTGAATAGATTTTTTTTTAAGTCACCATACTCACATAGCAATGCATAAGACAAAAATGTACATTTTAAAGAATAAAAATAAAGTGAGCATTCTGTTTAACCTCTTCCAGGTTAAGAAGTATTTAGAATATAGTCCATGTTGCAGAAATTCCCTGTGTAGGCCTCCTCAGTTGCTCACCTCTCCCTACACCACCAAGATAATCAATGTTCTGATTTTTAGGATCATTATTCCCTTGGTTGTTTTTAGCTTCAGCACCTGTGTGCATCCCTAAACAAAATAGTGTTTAGTTTTATTAATATTTAGTTTTAGTGCACTCCAGCCTGGGCCACTTAATATAAACAGAATCGTAGTGTAGTTTTCTTTTCTTTTATTTTTGAGACGGAGCCTCGCTCTCTGTCACCCAGGCTGGGGTGCAGTGGCGCAATCTCGGCTCACTGCAAGCTCCGCCTGCTGGGTTCACACCATTCTCGTGCCTCAGCCTCCTGAGTAGCTGGGACTACAGGCGCCCACCACCACACCCGGCTAATTTTCTGTATTTTTGATAGAGACGGGGTTTCACCGTGTTAGCCAGGATGGTCTCGATCTCCTGACCTCGTGATCTGCCCACCTCGGCCTCCCAAAGTGCTGGGATTACAGGCATGAGCCACCGCACCCAGCCCATAGTGTATGTTTTCTTCTGTGACTTGCTTCTCTCAACATTTTGTTCCTGTCGTCTATATTGATGTGCGTAGATGTTAGTTCTTTTTTCTTTTTTTTTTTTTAGACAGGATCTCACTCACCCAGGCTGGAGTGTAGTGGCATGATCTCAGCTCACTGCAGCCTCCACCGCCTGGGCTCAATTGACCTTCCCATCTCAGCCTCCCAATTAGCTGGGACTGCAGGCACGTGCCACCACACCTGGATAATTTTTGTATTTTTTGTAGACAGGGGATTTTGCTATGTTGCCCAGGTTGGTCTTGAACTCCTGAGCTCAAGTGATCTACCCGCCTCCGCCTCTCAAAGTGCTGGGATTACAGCCATCAGCCACTGTGCCTGGTTAGTTCTTTATTTTCACTGCTGTGTAACAGTATCCCCTTTAATGAGTACATGAGACTATATATTGTATTTTTGTTGGACATTTGGATTGCTTCCAGTTTTTTATTATGAACAATGCTGCTATGAACATTCAAGTACATGTTTCCTACTGCAAGAATTCCTCTAGGGTATATAACTGGGGGCAGAATTGCAAAGTTATAGGATATATACATGTTCAATCTTTCTAGGTAATGCCAAACTGTTTTTCAGAGTACTTGTACAAATTTACAAGCTTACTAGCAGTGTATAAAATTCCCATCATTCCACAGCATTTTCCATATTTGAAATTGTCAGGCTTACTTGTATTTATGTGTTGGGTATGCAAAAATATTTTAATGTGGTTCTACTTGGCATTTTCCTTCTTACTCACAAGGTTGAGCATCTTTTCATATGTTTATGATGATTTGAGTTTCCTCTTTTATAAGGTACCTGTTTTAATCTTTTTCCCATTTTCCTACCTTGTGTTAGTCTGTCATTGACTCACAAATTTTTTTTGTTTGTTTGTTTGTTTTGTTTTGTTTGAGATGGAGTCTCCCTCTGTCGCCCAGGCTGGAATGCAGTGGCATGATTTCAGCTTACTGCAAACTCCGCCTCCCGGGTTTAAGCAATTCTTCTGCCTCCACCTCCCCAGTAGCTGGGACTGCGGGAGATGTGCGCCACCATGCCTGCTAATTTTTGTATTTTTAGTAGAGACGGGGTTTCACCATATTCGCCAGGCTGGTCTTGAACCTTGTGATCCGCCTGCCTCGGCCTCCCAAAGTGCTGGGATTACAAACGTGAGCCCCGCACCTGGGCAATTATATATCTTTTCCCAATTGATGGTAGGTGTTATATTAAGAGTTTTGATGAATAAATATTCTCAGTTTTAATGTACTGCAGTTTACTGATTTTATGGCGAGTGTATTTTGTGTCTTATTTAGGAAAACTTTCCTGCCTCAAGGTAACAAATATTTTCTCCCATATTATTTTCTAAGATTTTTACAATTTTGCCAGATTTTTAATTCACCTGGGAATTATTCCTATGTATGGTATAAAGTAAGGGTCCAATTTCATTTTTGTGACTATGGATACCCAATCATCCCAGCACCATTTACTGAAAGTTTCTTTTATCTTTCTTTAGTGCCTCCATTTATATATGAGTGATTTAAGTCTGGGTTCTCTCTTCAAATTCATTGATTTTTTTTTTATATCCCTCACCAATACTTATTTATATCTTCATTATTATGACTTTTAAAATTTTAATATCTGGAATGGCAAGTCCCCTAACTTATTCTTCTGCAAGATCATCTTGGCTAATTTTGGCCCTTTGCACTTCCATATACATTTTATAATTAAGTTGTCAAGTTCCATCAAAAAGTTTGCTGGGATTTTAATTGGAATTGCAATCAAATCTATAGGTCAATTGGAGATAACTCACATATTTTTAAAGAATTAATTGATTTTCCCTTTATTTCTAGTTGACACAGTACATATTTATTGGATACAATGATATTTCAGGACATGTGTACAATGTGCAATGATCAAATCTGGGTAATTAGCATATCAATCACCTTGAAGATTTTCTTTATGTTGTGAACATTCAAAAGTCTCTCTTCTAGTTTCTTGGAAAAAATACATTAAATTATTGTTACCCATATGCACCCTATAGTGCTATAGAACACTAGAACTTATTCCTCTCATCCAGCTGTAAATTTGTATTTGTTATGTAACCTCTCATCATCTTCCCCTCCCACTACCCTTTCCGGCCTCTAATAACCACAGAGAATTCACTTTTTTTTTTTTAAGATGGCATTTTGCTCGTTGTCCAGGCTAGAGAGGAATGGCACGATCTCGGCTCACTTCAACCTCCGCCTCCTGGGTTCAAGTGATTCTTCTGCCTCAGCCTCCCCAGTATCTGGGATTACAGGTACGTGCCACCATGCCCTGCTAATTTTTGTATTTTTAGTAGAGATGGGGCTTCACCATGTTGGCCAGGCTAGTCTTGAACTCCTGACCTTAGGTGATCCACCTGCCTCGGCCTCCCAAAGTGCTGGGACTATAGGCATGAGCCACGGTGCCTGGCTCAAATTCACATTTTTAACTGTTATTTTCTGGCCAGATACAGCGACTCATGCCTGTAATCCCAGCATTTTGGGAGGCCAAGGCAGGAGGACTGCTTGAGCCCAGGAGTTTGGTACCAGCTTGGGCAACATAGGGAGACCCTGTCTCTACAAAAAACAAAAATAAATTAGCCAGGCGTGGTGGCTTGTGCCTATACTCTTACCTACTTAGGAGGCTGAGGTGAGAGGATCACTTGAGCCCAGAGGTTGAGGCTGCGTTGAACTGATCACACCACTGCACTCCAGCCCAGGTGACAGAGCAAGACCTGTCTCAAAAAATAAAAATAAAAATAAAAATAAATAAATGTTGCCTTCCAATCCATAAACATGGATGATGACATTGATAGATATCATCTTATAGTTAAATTAATGTTGATAGCAATTGAAATTGTCCTGAAATATTTTCTCAGCAAAAAAGTTTCAACATCAATTTTGTAGTGGTGTTGAATGAAATATATAGTATGTTAAAAAGTATTATTTGCATTCACAATGGTTGTTATTTTTAAAATCTGACTTGGAACAGATAGTTTTTTGGCTTAAAAAATTTTTTTTTTAGACAAGATCTTACTCTGTGGCCCAGGCTGGAGTGCAGTGGTGCAATCATGGCTCACTGCACCCTTGACTTCCCAGGCCTAACCAATATTCCCACCTCAGCCTCTCGAGTAGCAGGGACTACAGGTGAGTGCCACCATGCCTGGGTAATTTTTTGCAGAGATAAGGTCTCCCTATTCAAGACCTAGGCTGGTCTTGAGCTCCTAAGCTCAAGTGATCCTCCCACCTTGGCCTCTCAAAGTACTGGGATTACAGTACTGAGCCAACATGCCTGGCATTGGAAAAGACAGTTTTCATGTGATAAAATGCTTTTGGTTTGTTTCTTGAGTTCTGATTCAGTAACCTGGTATAATAACAAACTAGAAATCACAGTATGGAAAAAATATAGGAGATGATGCTTTGATATCAGGAATATTGTGGATTATCAAACTAAAATTAACAGATTCTATTAAGCCTCCTAGAATTTCAAAAATTTATGGACATTAGTATACATCCCTACCTTCATGATATCAGAAATGAAGGGTAGTGAAGAAAGCAGAGTTAAAGATGAGAATTGTCTCCATTTCAGAATGTATTTAGCTAAAATGAGACATTTCACAATTTGGTCTTCTGGTCTGCTCATCACCAGAAGCCCCAGCTTCTTCCTGGATAAGAACTTGTACTTGGATTTTATTATTATGACCACATTGTAATTATGGTGGAAACATCACGGACAACACATAAAAGAATTTTTACTCATGATCCCTACTTATAGTCTTGATTCCCTTTGATCGTCACATCTACTTGTTTTGCAATTTTGGTCCCTAAATCAGACATTTGGTATAGTTGGTCAGCCTAGAAACATCAAAGACAACAAGCTATCTAGCTATTTGTAAGATTGTCATTGAAGTCCCTTGTGTTTGCACAGATTGCATCTGTCTATTCTGAAAGATGAGCAACAAATCCAATCAAAGCCTGAGTGAAATAACTGACAATCTTAAAGCAACCCTGATGGTCACTCATGAGTCCAGCAGTTTCTATGCAGAGCACCAAACACTTTACTTACAAAAGTAAGGTTAGTGGGAGCTTGGTATTTTCCATATCATCTTGGAGAAGCACTGTTTTGCTTATTCTGTTTCCTCCTCCTATTCCTCCTTTTCTTTACATATTTTGTGTGAATAAGAAAGTACTATTGGTTGGACAGGTTGGCTCATGCCTGTAATCCCAGCACTTTGGGAGGCCGAGGCAGGTGGATCACCTGAGGTCAGGAGTTTGAAACCAGCCTGGCCAACATGGTGAAACCCCGTCTCTACTAAAATACAAAAATTAGCCAGGCATAGTGGTGCACACTTGTAATCCCAGCTACTCAGGAGGCTGAGGCAGGAGAGTCAGTTGATCCCAGGAGACAGAGGTTGCAGTGAGCTGAGATCGTGCCACTGCGCTCCAGCCTGGGTGACAGACCAAGAATATGTCTCAAAACACAAAACAAAACAAAAAAGTGTTATTTACAGGAATAAGAACTAAAATGCCTTGTTACTATCTTGTTTTGGCACTGCCAAATTTAGCCTATTTGAGTGCATGCATTGCATTTGGGGATTGCTGTTTTCTTTTGTGTTTTGTATGTTTGCTTTAGATGCGTAGACAGAGGGAGTGGAGTAAGGCTTTACAGAGATTACTGCAGAAGGTTTTTTTTTTTGTTTCTTTGTTTTTTGTGTTTTTTTCCCCATAAAGAGAGGAAAACGCACCCTTCTCATAACGAAAATTTGGAGTTAAAACGAGACAGATTCCATTCCTGCCTTCCACATTAATTGGCCAGGTGACTTTAGGCAAATCACTTAACCCCTAGGTTTTCTCTCTGCAGAATGAAAGCGTTGGCCTGTAGACACCCATTTAAATCCTTCCTCCAAATATTCATTTGTTTGATATTTTCGCAGTGTCTACTAAGCACAATCATTGTTAGTAAACACTATGATTCTTGGAGCGCTCCAGATTGTGTCTCTGCTTTTAAGCATCACTCCCCTTCCTCCTTTAAAACCAGCGCCTGACTTCTTCCCCAAACAGATCGAAACACTTTTACCGTCTGAAAATGTACATGGGAAAAGAAACGCGTTTCGTTGCAGTCACCCGGCGCCAACCTAGACCTGGGGGGCCAGCGAGCTCCTGAGATTTTCTTTCTTTCAAAATAAAGGTCTATGTCTACACTTTAAAGGGCACCCCAGTTACCCGAAGAAATACAACTTAAAGGGCGCCTGGGGTCAGGGCAGGACACCCACCCACGCTTTTCTAGGCTAGGGAAACCTGGGAAACTTTTGGGCTCCCGCCGAGTCACGCGGCAGTTCCACGGTAGGAATTGTGCAATGGGGTTAGTCAGGCGGGCGTCCTAGTGGAGAAGAAGCGGGGGAGGCTGCTACGGTGCCAAGGCTTTTCTGTAAAAAAAAAAAAAAAAATGCTAGATTGTCTCACGCCGTGCGAGGCGCGACGGCGCGGTCGGACAGCCGAGTTCCCGCTGGCCACAAGCCCGGGCCAAGAAAGCATCGTTTCCCCGCCGGGACCTGGAAGGAGCAGCGCGTGCGTGCGTCCGCCCCAGGGGGCAGAGACCGCCCGCCCGCCACGGCGCTGTCCCGGGACTCTGCGAGCGGCCGGGGTGCGAGCGGGAACTGCGGCAGGCGCAGACTGGCCACATCGATCGCGGTCGGGAAGTCCGGGCTCGCGCTTGCGGGAAGAGCTCCTGGGCTTCCAGCAGCGCGGTACCCCCGCCTGCGCCGCCGCCGGCCAGGCTCGCACTTTCGGATGGTGACGCATCCAGCTGGCTCCGCGGGAGCCTGCACTCAAACCTGGAAGGCCTCTGGGGCGGCCTACTCCTCAGCGCTGCGTTACTGAGCGCTCCCTGGGTGCAGGCTTGGTGATCCAAGTTTGGTCCCAGTCATCACTTATGTCACTATCCTTGTGACGTACATACTATTATTAGCGTCACTTAGAAGTGAGGAAACAGGCTCCAAAAGTTTGTTACTTGCTTGTAGTCAAACAGAAGGCAGAGCTGCGAATCAAATCCAGGTTTGTCTCGACATGCCACTAGCTCATACTTCTCTTGGATCAGCCACTAAATGGCTTTGACTCTAGAGAGCAGCGAGCAGGTAACACATGAGATGGGTGCGTGGCCGTCCCGAAGCCCACTGCCCAGGGGCAGAGGGGGCACTTGCTTCTGGCTGGGGCTCACTCATTTGCCCAAATGGGCTGTAAAGTATATACATACACACACACATATGTGTATATATACACACATATATACACACAAACATACATATATACGTGTGTGTGTGTGTGTGTATGCATATTGGAAAGCATTCCGCAGACTCTGAGCCTCTATTTTCAATCTTGTATTGGGATCAGGGGCACCTATCATAAGGAGTAGTTGGAAGATGAAATAAGATAGTGTTAACATAGATGCCAGCATCTCGGGGACGCCTGATATATGCCATTTCGCTCTTTTTGCAGCATTCCTGGGGACATCAGGGCACTCACGCTCCTTAACACTGGACAGGAGACCTGCGCAGTCATTCTAGGTCAACACCCTCTCTGACAGACTAGGAATTTAATCCACTCAACGGGAAAATCACTTACCTGCATCACCATCTAGTTACTGACAGACACCAAGCGAGGGTTCCTGCTACCCTTCAAACACACATACCACACACTCACACACACTTGCTGCCCCTCAAACACACATACCACACACTCACACTCATACACTTGCTGCCCCTCAAGCACACATACCACACACACACACTCACACACTTGCTGCCCCTCAAGCACACATACCTCCTACACACACACTTTCTACCTCTCACACATACACACACTCACACTTGCTGCCTCTCAAAAACACATAACACGCACACACACTTGCTACCTCTTAGACATACAACACACACACTACCACACATACACACACACACACACATGCACCCCCTCTTTTTCTCCTGGAAGATTCAGACCGGCTCTGAGGCCTGAACGTGACTTCCTCCTAGCCTTGGCAGTGGCGTGGGCGGGGACCTACGGGACAGCGGAAATCAGTCACTGAACTCGCCCTCAGCCAGCGCACAAGGAGGGGGGACCCAGCCCGGAGTCCCTCGGCCAGCTCCGCAGGAGGCCTCTGCTGGCGGGAACTGGGCCCCTTTTGGTAACAAGGGGAATCACTGCAGCCCAGTGAGAAACGCATGGGTTGGGCTGTGGAATGTCCAAAACTGTGAAGATTAAGGAAATAGGCTTTAGGATTCACTTGAAAAGTGAAATCGGCGAATGAAAGTTTTCTAACATGATGAGATCTTGGAAATTATTCACTCCATTTTCGGGGGGTTTTAATAATCACTGCCCAACTAGAGCAGCTGTTCTTCCCCTCCCAAGGCCCCATTTTGTGAATTGAGGCTGAAATAACTGGCCAGGTCTTTCCCCTTAGGCACCCTGGAATGTTGGGAATATGAATGGCCTCTTAGTAGAGTTGGAGCTCCAAAGGAAAGGACCCTTTAGAAACAAACTTCCATGGCGCCACCGCACTCCAGCCTGGGCCACAGAGTGGGACGCCATCTCAAAAACAAAACAAAACAAAAATCCAACCCCCCCAAAAAACCTCCTGTTTAAAAATCACAAAAATTATTATTATGCATTGCAGAAAAATCAGATTTTTTTTCAGAATCAGAAAATAAATGGAAATCCCACCACCCAGAAAACCACTGTTAATCTGATGTACAGCATTATATGTAATCACATCGAGCACAATGCTTTGTCACCTTTTTCATTTGAATCAAATATCATGGAAAAATATTTTCCATACATGTTTTAAAATCACTACTTTGTATTCCATTGTACATGTATTTAACCAAAGCCCGATTGAAGAACTTAAAAATTGTGTCTGGAAGTATTGCTGTTTAAACAGGACTGGAGTGTGCAGCTTTGTAGTTATTTTTTTTTCTTTTATTCTTTTTTTTTTTTTTTTAAAGATATGGGGTCTCTCTCACCCAGGCTGTAGTGTAGTGGCACAATCATGGCTTACTGCAGCCTTGACCTCCCGGACTCAGGTGATCCTCCCACCTCAGCCTCCCAAGTATCTGGGATTACAGGCAGGACTCATCTTGCCCAGCTGTAACTACATCTGAACACATTCTCAATTATTTGCATAGGTAGATTTCCTGGAAGTGGTATTGCTGGGTTCAGGAATAAGGATTGCCCTACAGTGATCTTTTAAGACTTATGATGGCCGAGGTGGGCAGATCACGAGGTCAGGAGATCAAGACCCTCCTGGCCAACATGGTGAAACCCGTCTCTACTGAAAATACAAAAATTAGCTGGGCGTGGTGACACGTGCCTGTTATCCCAGCTACTCGGGAGGCTGAGGCAGGAGAATTGCTTGAACCAGGGAGACAGAGGTTGCAGTGAGCCAAGATCGCGCTATTGCACTCCAGCCCGGTGACAGAGTGAGACTCTATCTTAAAAAAAAAAAAAAAAAAAAAAAAAAGACATGATTCCCTCCCCCTAACCCCCAGTATTTTCCCAGACTTTCTATAATGTTTATTTACCAAAAATTGCTTGAGTGCCCATCACATGCCAGGCATGCCAGAATATAGAGATGAATACATTATAGCACAGACCTGAAAAAAATACACTGTAGTTCAAGGTGCCATAGATACGGTTAGAGAAAGCTTTGGGCAGCCAGGTGCCCGCCCAGTTTGGGGAGGGTCTTGAAGGACCAGTAGACTTTATTTTTTTTCTTTTTTAAAGAGAAGGTATTACTCTGGTGCCCAGGCTGGAGTGCAATGGTGTGATCATGGCTCACTGCAGCCTTGACCTCCCTAGCTTAAGTGATCCTCCTGCTTCAGTCTCCCAAGAAGCTGGGACCACAGGCATGTGCCACCACACCCAGTTAATTTTAAAATTTTCTATTGTAGAGGTGGAGTCTCCCTGTGTTGCCCGGGCTGGTCTCGAGCTCCTGGGCTCAAGCCTCCCACTTTGGCCTCCCAGTGTGCTGGGATTACAGCCGTGAGCCTTTGCGCCCAACCTGACTTTCTTGAAACTAACAGATTGAGAGGTGAGAGGAAGTTAATGGGGAGTACTGAAGAAGGATGAGAAAGCCAGAGAAAGAGCCAAAGGGAATGTCCTATACGGAAACAAGGTGCCTGGGTATGTGTTCAAATAAATGAACACATGTGAGTTATCTTATGTGCTTGCACTGAGAGTAGAGCTGAGAAGGAGGGCAGTGACATAAGGCAAATAAACAGCCTATTATGTCATAATGAGAAGGTTTGGACTTTGTTCACGTAGCAACAAGAGAAAGTGATTTATGGAACCTTCAAGGTCATGATGAAATTAGATCTCATCACTTAACCCAGTGAAGGACACTGTCTTCTGTGGACCCCAAAAATCATTCCTGAGGAGAGAAAACAAAGGATAGGAAGATTTACAAGGGAAATATCCCAAAAGAGGATTGAAATGAAAACCGCAGAAAAATCAGTCAAATGTACTACCATGTTCATCACACTTAAGTGCTGTAGTTATTGTTAAGTATGGTCCTAAACCTCTCTATTAGTCCATTTTCATGTGGCTGATAAAGACATACCAGAAACTGGGCAATTTACAAAAGGAAGAGGTTTTATTTGGTCTCAAAGTTCCACATGGCTGGGAAGGCATCACAATCATGGTGGAAGGCAAGGAGGAACAAGTCACATCTTACATGGATGGCAGCAGGCAAAAACAGAGCTTGTGCAAGGAAACTCCCATTTTTAAAACCATCAGATCTCGTGAGACTTATTCACTATCACTAGAATAGCATGGAAAAGACCTGCCCCCCATGGCTCTCTCATGGCTCTGGGCTTCCATCAGCAGGAAACAAGAGGGATCCCTGGGGTAACCTGTGCCTTGGAGAAGAACATTCCTTCTCTATCCCTCACATAAGCATTGTCAAGAATGAAAAGGGAGGCCCAGGACTCTATGTTCTGGAGAAGAGACTCTTCCCCACAACAACCCCCCACAGCCCCACACTCCCACACTCATACCACCACTCTCTGCAACCATTATAAACCCATTATGCTGTTGTCCTTGTTTATGTCAGTCACACAAAAAGTCCAGGACTTCTAGGTTATCTCTCATACCCAAAGCTAATCCCCGTGTGGCTCTAAGGACAGTGAAATATCCTATATCATAATACTCCATATCTCTCTTCTAGATTTTTTTAAACCACCTACCATCCTACATCTTTTATTAAGTAATTTGTCTCCCCTTCTTAAAATGTAACCTTCTTTAAAGCAAGGGTGTTTATTTTGTTAGCCACTTTATCCTTAAAGCTTAGAACAATACCTGGCAAATAGTAGGTATTCAAATAATATTTGTCATGTGAGTTAATATTAAACATTCTTATTTTATATTCTATGTCTTGTCATTCTACATTTGAAGACTGCAGGTACGATTTTTACCATCTCTTCCGTCTAGTTTTTACCCATTGTGCCGTTTACTTTTATGTTTTGTGGATTTTGACTCTGAGTTTATATTCCTTGGATTTTATCTGTAGAAACTACTTGAGGCATAGATTGATGTTACATTCATTCAGAGATTATTTCTGTTTACTTTTACTAGTTGCCTGGGGTTAACGACTTACCCAGGACCAAATTAATCTCTCTCTCTTGGTTTTTTGTTTGTTTTTGTTTTTAACTACGTAAGTGGGTGAATTGACCTGCAAACCCATGTGTATGAGAGTATCAACTTTGGATATAAATTATTGAAAGAGGAAATATACATATTTCCTTTACCAAATGCCAAGGTACAGATGGGAAAGTTTCCTTGCTCCTTTCTGTGCAGCAGATTTCTTTCCTGTTCGTCACTGCACTGGAAGTGCAGCCCTTTTAGGGTTTGCAGCTTTGTTAGATTTTCCCATCTTAGGTGAGCTTTAGCTTGAGCTGATGTCTAAAAATCCAGTGTTCTTCAGATTTCTCAAGCGTAGCCTGATTTTTATGTGAAATCAGCAATTTTTAAGTGTTGGCAAACAATTTAAAAAATGTTTTAATGTGCTGGGAAAAAATCACTGTGGGCCATATTTGATCTTTATAAGTTTACAATCTCCATTCTAAACAGACTAAGCAATTAACCCATCAATCAACCGATGTGTATTGTGTTTATATGATGCAGAATGCATTTTGTTAGAATGCATCTGTTCGATACAATAACCACAAATGTGGAAGGAAAAGTCCAATTTTAGATTTGTTTCTTTTTCTCTATAAATGTAATTGTCAGATTATGTGTCTAGATTTTTAATTCAGGAAATATCACTGTATCTATAATATGGGGAAATATAGGACATAGTTCTTGCTCTCAAAAATTTTACATTCTATGCATTACAGAATGTGCAAAATGGATTGAAGTGTCAAGAGATTTAAAGAAGAGCAACTAGAAAGTCATTGGCTCAGTCTGAGTCTGCTTTAAAGGAGCCTTAACTAGGGTGGGCATGATGGCACTAGAAGGAAAAGGGCAGATATCAAGTATTTAAAAGATGATGTGACAGGAGTTGATAATGCATGTGGGGTAAGAGTAAGGGAGAAATTATATTTCTTGCTTATGTGGTTGGGAAAATTTTAACCAAGCATTATGTTTTGTGACTGTCTAAAGAGTATCTTCAATGATTATTTTGAAGGAAAGAAAAAAAAAAAGAGCCCAATGTCAGCCAGGCACAGTGGCTCAGGCCTATAATCCCAGCACTTTCAATGGCCAAAATGGGTGGGTGGATTGCTTGAGCCAAGGAGTTCAAGACCAGCCTAGACAATATGGCAAAACCCCATCTCCACAAAAAATATAAAAATTAGCTGGCTGGGGTGGCGCACAGCTATAGTCCCAGCTACTCAGGAGGCTGAGGTGGGAGGATCACCTGAGAGTAGGGAGTTTGAGGCTGCAGTGAGCCATGATCATGCCACTGCACCCCAGCCTGAGTGACAGAGAGAGACCCCGTTTCAAAAACAAAACAAAAGGCCAATTTCCCTTTTCTTTTGGTTTCTTCATTTCTTGTAAACTAAAGGCAATGTGAATGATTTTGTAATCTGTATAAGGCTCAACTGATCACTTTTTATATAACAAAAAGCTCAAGTATTAGGGGAAATAGTTTGTCTGAGATAGTCATATAAATTATCCTCTTTTAGTATTTTCTCATTATTAAAGAATTACCTTCCTCCTTAAATAAACGAACAAACAAAAAACATGCACAGGCATGTCAAGATTTGAAATACCTACAGACTTACTGTGTTGGAAAGCCTCACTGAAATAGACTGTTAATATTCTCCTAATTCAATGCTATTAGTTCCATTTAGGGCATTTCACTGGCGTCTGGTTGTTTGAAGGGGCTATAGGGAAACTGATGACATTAAGCAAGATAGATTATAGATCACATTCAACTCTCATCTCTCGATGGGCCTAACGGGCATAGTTCCCATTACTGCTAATGGGAGTTTTGAGCATACGCCTTTGTGCTAAAAATCTATCAATCTCCTAATCCTGGCAGTAGGTTTCAAATGGGCTTTAAGTGTAATTGGTTAATTGGTTGAGTCAATGATCTGATTGTAAATGATTAGCAGCCAACAGGTTTTGTTTTCCTTTATTATGCCTTTTTATAGGACCAGAATTATGGAACATTTACCAACAGCCTAAAATAAAGACAACACTAGGAGAATTTGGTTGCTTACATAGATTCAAGATACAATCCTGATGGATTCTGGGTATTTTTTAATTTTTAATTTATTTTTATTTTTTGCAGTTTAGGAATTACCAAATACTTTCACATGTATAGTGTCACATTAACTCTTATTGTAATTCTTCCTGAAAGTGGGTAAGGCTGCCCTATTAGCCTAATTTAGAGACTGATTATGAGAGTTGCCTTGAAGTTTCTTGTCCAGTGGCACAAAGCGCACCCATATGAAAACCAAGACTAGAACCTCAGTCTTTTAATGACAAATCCAGTGCTTTATCCTGGGCTCCAAGTCACTTCTTGGCCATTCAATTAAAATGTGTTCTGTTGTGGTTTGAATGTGTGCCCCAAAAAGCGTGTGTTGAAAATGTAATCCTGAATGCAGCAGTGTTGGGAAATGGAGCCTAATCAGAGGTGTTTAGGTCAAGAGAGCTCTGCCCTCAAGAATAGATTAATACTGATTGTAAAAGGGCTGAGACTGTGCTTTCCATCTCTTATGCATGCTGTCTTGCCCTTCCACTTTCTGTCATGGTAGGATGCAGCAGAAGAGCCCTCGACACTGATATCCCAGCCTCCAGAACTGTATGAAATAAATCTCTGTTCTTTATAAATTATCCAATCTCAGGTATTTTGTTCATAGCCACATAAAACTAAGATATGTTTCTTCAGGGCTCATTACATGTGTGACTGCATCAGGCTCTGGGGGCTGCAAGAGTGCACAACATTGCCACTACTCTCAAATGACTTAATGTTTATTTGATGAAAGTTTGTGTACAATATAAAATGGCTACAGGTCAGGTGCAGTGGCTCATGACTACAATCCCAGCACTTTGGAAGGCCAAGGAAGGCAGATTACTTGAGCCCAAGAGTTTGAGACCTGGGCAACATGGCCAAAACCTGTCTCTACAAAAAATACAAAAATTAGCTGGGTGTAGTGGTGTGTGCCTGTAGTCCCAGCTACTTGGAAGGCTGAGGTGGGAGGATCATCTGAGCCTAGGAGGTTGAGGCTGTAGTAAACTGTGATTACACCACTGCACTCCAGCCTGGACACCAGAGAGAGAGACCTTGTCTCAAAAAAATAAGGTGCTAGGTGCAGTGGCACATGCCTGTAATCCCAGCACTTTGAGAGGCCGAAGTGGGTGGATCACCTGAGGCCAGGAGTTCAAGACCAGCCTGGCCAACATGGCAAAACCCCATCTTTACTAAAAAATACAAAAATTAGCCGGGCGTGATGGTGGGCGCCTGTAATCCCAGCTACTTGGGATAGTCCCAGCTGGGACTACAGGTGCCCGCCACCATGCCCGGCTAATTTTTTGTATTTTTAGTAGAGACGGGGTTTCATCGTGTTAGCCAGGATGGTCTCGATCTCCTGACCTTGTGATCTGCCCGCCTTGGCCCCCTCCAAGTGCTGGGATTACAGGCATGAGCCATCGCGCAGGGCCTAAATCTTTTTAAGAGACTCAGTCTTTGTGGCCTGACACCTGGGTAACAGTCAGCTTCACAAAGTTGGAATGCCACACCTTTGTTTCTTGAACCATTTAGGGAGGTGATTCAGGAGAACACTCATCCCCCTACACAAATCTCTAAAGCTAGCAAATATGGTTTGCCTGTGCTTTCAAGAACTTTTATTCAATGTTCTGTTTGTACATATTGTTGTACTCAGTTTATATTAAAGGTTTCTTTTTTCCTAATGCCCTATTTTGTATAGTTTTTGTCAACATGGTGACATTTGGCAAGCGCACAGTGTGGGCTGCTGCACCTCTCTCCACAGTTGTTACCAAGGATCATGTAGGAGAAAGACTTTGAGAACTGGGAGAGAAGTGAGCAAAATTAGGCTCAAAGGAGGTAGATAGGAAGATGCTGGAAAATTAGGTGGGGATTAACAGACATGAACAGAGTTTTAAAATTGTGGTAAAAATATATATATAACACAAAATATGCCATTTTAACCAATCTTTTTTTTTTTTTAATGAGACAGGGTCTTACTCTGTCACCCAGGCTGGAATATAGTGGCGTGATCTTGGCTCACTGCAACCTCCACCTCCCGGGTTCAAGCAATTCTCCTGCCTCAGCCCCCTGAGTAGCTGGGATTACAGGCGTGTGCCACCATGCCCAGCTAATTTTTGTATTTTTAGTAGAAACAGGGGTTTCACCACGTTGGCCAGGCTGGTCTTGAACTCCTGACCTCAAGTGATCTGCTTGCCTCAGCCTCCCAAAGTGCTGGGATTACAGGCATGAGCCACTGTGCCCAGCCCCTTTTAACCACTTTTAAGTGTATATTTTAGTGGCATTAGTTACATTCACAATGTTGTGCAACCAGCAACATTACCTATTTCTAAATATTTCCATGACCTCAAACAAAAACTCTGTACTCATTAAGCAATAACTCTTCATTCCCCTCTCCTTTCAGTCCCTGGTAAACTCTAGTCTACTTTTTGTCTCTATGAATTTACCTATTCTAGATATATATTGTATATAAGTGGAATTATACAATATTTGTCCTTTGGTGTCTGGCTTATTTTACTTAGCATAATGTTCAGGATATATCCACATTGTAGCATATATCAGAACTTCATTCCTATTTATGGCTGGGAAATATAATGTCCATATGCCACATTTTGTTCGTTCATCTGTTGATAGACTTGGATTGCTTCACCTTTTGGCTGTTGAATAATGCTGCAATGAATATTAGCATTTTGAATCTCTCTTTTCAGTTCTTTTGAGTGTGTAAGAATGAAATTCCTGGGTCATATGGTAATTCTATGTTTTACTTTTTGAACTGTTTTCCATAGGGACCACAGCATTTTGTGTTCTCACCAAAGGTGTATGAGGGTTCCAATTTCTCCACATCTTTGCCGTCACTTGTTATATGTGTTTGTTTTGAAGCCATCATTGTAGGTGTGAAGTACTTATCTAATTACAGTTTTGAGTTGCATTTTCCTAATGACTAATGATGTCAAGCATTTTTTATGTGCTCATTGGGAGTTGTAATATCTATTCGAAAAATGTCTTTTCAAGTGCTTTGCCTGTCTTTAAATTGAGTTGTCTTTCTGTTGTTTAGTTGTAGGAGTTCCTTACATATTTTGGATAGTCAATCCTCATCAAATATGCGATTTGTGAATATCTTCTTCATTTTGTGGGTTGCCTTCTCACTTTATTAATAATAGCCTTTGCTGGACAAAAAAATATGGTCTGCCAATGCTGTTAAGAACTTTTATTCAGTGTTCTTTTTGCATTATTGTTGTACTCAGTTTATATTAAAGTTTTTTAATAATTTTGATGAAGTCTTATTTATTTATTTATTGTTGTTGTTGCTCGTACTTTGGTATCATATCTTGGAATCCATTGCCAAATCCAAGGTCACCAAGATTTACCCCTATGTTTTCTTCTAAGAGTTTTATGATTTTTGCTTTTATATTTAGATCATTGATCCATTTTGAGTTAAATTTTGTATATGGTGTGAGGTAGGGGCCCAACTTCATTTTTTTCCATGTGGAAATCCAGTTGTGCTAGCACCATCTTTTGAAGAGACTATACATTCCCCCATTGAATGGATTTGGTACCCTTGTCAAAAATCAATTGGCTATAAATGACAGGGTTTATTTTTTTTTTTATTTTTTTTATTTTTTTTTTTTTGAGACGGAGTCTCGCTCTGTCGCCCAGGCTGGAGTACAGTGGCCGGATCTCAGCTCACTGCAAGCTCCGCCTCCCGGGTTTATGCCATTCTCCTGCCTCAGCCTCCCGAGTAGCCGGGACTACAGGCGCCCGCCACCTCGCCCGGCTAGTTTTTTGTATTTTTTAGTAGAGACGGGGTTTCACCGTGTTAGCCAGGATGGTCTCGATCTCCTGACCTCGTGATCCGCCCGTCTCGGCCTCCCAAAGTGCTGGGATTACAGGCTTGAGCCACCGCGCCCGGCCGACAGGGTTTATTTCTGGACATCCAATTACATTCCACTGGTCTCTGTGTCTATTCTTATGCCAGTGTCATACTGTTTTGATTTCTGTAGTTTCATCAATTTTGAAATCAGAAATGTGAGTCCTCCAGCCTTGACTTTTTTTCCAAGATTGTTTTGGCTATTTCAGGTCCCTTGCAATCCCATATGCATTTTTTATTTTTTATTTTTTTGAGACTGAGTCTCACTCTGTTGCCCAGGCTGGAGTACAGTGGTACAATCTTGGCTCTCTGCAACCTCCGCCTCCCGGGTTCAAGTGATTCTCATGCCTCAGCCTCCTGAGTAGCTTGGACTACAGGCGTGAGCCACCACGTTCAGCTAACTTTTGTATTTTTAGTAGTGATGGGGTTTCACGATGTTGGCCAGGCTGGTCTCAAACTCCTGACCTCTGGTGATCCACCCGCCCTTGGCCTCCCAAACTGCTGGGCTTATAGGTGTAAGCCAACGTGTTGGGCCACAATCGCATATGAATGTGAGGATAGGCTTTTTCCATTATGCAAAAAAGCTATTGGGATTTTTATAGGGATTGTGTCGAATCTGTACATTGTTTTGGGTATTGTCATCTTAACAAATACTAAGTCTTCCAATTTATGAATGTGGATATCTTTTCATTTATTTATATCTTCATTAATCTCTTTCAGCAATGTTTTTATAGTTTTCAGTGTATAATATTCCACTTCCTTGGATAAATGTATTCCTAAGTATCTTATACTTTTTGATGCTATTGTAATGCAAATAGAATTGCTTTATTTCCTTTTCAAATATCCACTGCTGATGTATAGGCAACTGATTTTTGTGTGTTGATCTTGTAACCTGCAACTTTACTGAATTCATTTATTAGCTCAAGTAGGTTTCTTGTAGATTCTTTGGTCATAGAGATACAGTTTTACTTCTTTCTTTGTCATTTGGATGCTCTTTCTTTCTGCTTTTTGTCAACTTGCTCTGGCTAGAATTTTCAGTAGGATGTTGAATAGCAGTTTTGAATGCAGGCATCTGCATTCCTGGTGATCAAACTAATTAAATTAAAATAAATGTAATTATTTAGTTTGAGATGATTAGATTTAAATGGCTAGGTTAGGGCCTTAATCCAATATGATTGGTGTCCGTATAAGAAGAAGAGATATCAGAGTGTGCATGCACAGAAGTACGACCATGTGAAGAGGTAGCAAGAGAGCAGCAATCTACAAGCCAAGGAAAGAGGCCACAGAGGAAACCAATCCCGCCAGCATCTTGATCTTGGACTTCCAGCTTCCAGAACTGTGAGAAAATATATTTCTGTTGTTCAAGCCACTCAGTCTGTTAAATTTTGTTATGGTAGCCCTAGCAAACTAATACAAACCTCTCTAGTGGTTTTTTCATTTCAGTTATTCTACTACTTTTCTGCCCCAAAACTTCTGTTTGGTTCCTTTTCATAATTTCTATCTTTGTATTGGTATTCTCATTTTGTTTATACACTATTTTCCTGATTTTCTTTAGTTTTATGTCTTCATTTTCCTTTAGCTCTTTGAACATATTTAAGACCATTGTTTTAAAGTTTTTGTCTAATAGGTTCAATATTTGGGCTTCCTCATGCATGGTTTTTGTCAGCTTCTTTTCTTTTCTTTTCTTTTTTTTTTTTTTTTTTGAGACAGTCTCATTCTGTCACCGAGGCTGGAATGCAGTGGTGCAATCTCGGGTCACTGCAACCTCCCCACCTCCCAGGTTCAAGCCATTCTCCTGCCTCAGCCTTCCAAGTAGCTGGGACTACAGGCACATGCCAGCACTCTCGGCTAATTTTTTGTATTTTAGTAGAGATGCGGTTTTACCGTGTTGCCCAGGCTGGTTTCGAACTCCTGAGCTCAGGAAATCTGCCTGTCTCTGCCTGCCAAAGTGCTGGGATTACAGGCATGAGCAACCGTGCCTGACCCATATTTTCTTTTATTGAAGTATATGTTCCTGTTTCTTTGTGTACCTTCTTGTGATTTTTTGTTTGTTTGTTTTTGAAAACTGGACTTCTGAATAGTATATTGTAGCAACTCTGAAAATAAGATTTTTCTCCTTCTTTGGGGTTTACTGTTTTATTTTACTTTATTGTGGTTGTTTTTGTTTTCATTGTTGAGGCCTGTAGTAGTCTTGTTCTGGTAACTTTTCCTATGTTTGCAGAGACTTCTCTTTGTCATGGTCGCTGTGGTTGCTGAAGTCTCTGTGCCTTCGCTTGTATTCAGTGAGTGGGTTTTTTTTGTCTGTTTATTTGTTTGTTTGTTTTCGAGACATAGTTTTTGCTGTTGCCTAGGCTGGAGTGAACTGGCATGATGTCAGCGCATTGCAACCTCCCAGGTTCAAGCAATTCTGCCTCAGCCTCCTGTGTAGCTAAGATTGCAGGCACATGCCACCACGCCCAGCTAATTTTTGTATTTTTAGTAGAGATGGGGTTTCACCATGTTGTCCAGACTGGCCTCGAGCTCCTGACCTCAAGTGATCTGCTTGCCTCAGCCTCCCAAAGTATTGAGATTATAGGCGTGAGCCACCATGGCTGGCCTTCAGTGAGTGTTTTGACAGAATTTACCTGAATGTCAAGAGCTAAAAAACGAAACAAACAAACAAACAAAAATACTTTTCTCAGTCTTTGCCTATTGGGTCTGTACTGGGGCCCTCCTTCAACACTTAGCCAGGCTTGCACTGAGCTTAGGAATCAACTGTGATGAAAGCTGAAGTTTTTATCACATCTTTTCTGACAAGCATCTTGCCCTGGGTCCATGCATGGCTTTCTAAATTCCCTGCATACACAGATGCTTCTGCTTGTCCTACCTTCCCAAAGAAACTCTGTCCTCAAATTTTTTGCCTAAGCCTTAGGTGGTTTATCACATGTCTCAACTGTGACCTCTTGCCTCAGGCCTTGTTCTTCTACCTTACGATGATTCAAGCAATGCCTGCTGCTTTTCCAACCTGGGTTAGTTCAGAGTTACACAGAGGTGAGTATTTTGTGCCAGTCCTTCATGTACCCTCAGACAGTTTAAAACCGATCTACACAATAATTTACGAATAAAGTCTGCTTTGCTCCCTCTAGAACCAGGGACCACACTCACATGCTGGCAGTATGGGCTTCTGTCTTCAGGACCATTGCAAGGTAAGGTGTGGAGTAAGAGCAAATAAAAATGCCACAAAACTTTCCTACCATTTTTGAGTTTACTTTATTTATTTATTTTCGAGACGGAGTCTCTCTTTGTCACCCAGGCTGGAGTGCAGTGGGACGATTTTGGCTCACTGCAACCGCTGCCTCCTGGTCTCAAGCAATCCTCCTGTCTCAGCCTCCTGAGTAGTTAGGATTACAGGAGTGTGCCACAATGCCTGGCTAATTTTTTGTATTTTTAGTAGAGATGAGGTTTCACCATGTTGGCCAGGCTGGTCTCGAACTCCTGACCTCATGATCCGCCCACCTCAGCCTCCCAAAGTGCTGGTATTACAGGCGTGAGCCACCATGCCCAGTCTTATCTCTATATTAATATATGTTATATATATATTAATTATATATATATTATATATACACATATATACATATATAATATATACACATATAATATAATATATATAATACATATATTATATATACACATATATAATACATACACATATATATAATATATATATAATACATATATTATATATACACATATATACATATATAATATAATATATATATATATATATATCTTAGTTAGGGACTCACTCTGTCACCCAGGCTTCAGTGCAGTGTCAAGATCATAGTTAACTGCAGTCTTGACTTCCCAGGCTCAAAAGATCCTCCCGCTTCAGCCTCCCCAGTAGCTGGGACTACAGGCATGCACCACCAGGCCTGGCTAATTTTTATTTTTTTATTTTTTGTAGAGACAGGGTCTCACTGTGTTTCCCAGGCTAGTCTGAAACTCCTGGACTGAAGAGATCCTCTTGTCTTGACCTCCCAAAATGTTGGGATTACAGGCGTGAGCCACTGCAACTGGCCCATTTTTTATTTTTCTTAATTCAGCATCCATTTGGTTGCTGTAAGCCTCTGACTTTTTTCCAGAGTCTGACAAAGTTAATTCTTACAGATTCTGCTTGTTTTTTGAGTTTCTATGGAGGGACAAGAGCTTGGGGCTGCCTACTCTGCCATTTTGCTGACCTAAGCAGGGTTTGAAATCTTAAAATTAGGATATAAGGTAGGTTTTTTTCCCCTTTATTTATTTATTTATTATTTTGAGATGGAGTCTGGCTCTGTCGTCCAGGCTGGAGTGCAGTGGCGCAATCTCGGCTCACTGCAAGCTCCGCCTCCTGAGTTCAAGCCATTCTTCTGCCTCAGCCTCCCGAGTAGCTGGGACTACAGGCGCTCGCCACCATGCCCAGGTAATTTTTTGTATTTTTTAACAGAGACGGGGTTTCACCGTGTTAGCCAGGATGGTCTCGATCTCCTGACCTCGTGATCCGCCCGCCTTGACCTCCCAAAGTGCTGGGATTACAGGGATGAGCCACCGCGCCCGACCTTCCCCCTTATTTTTAAAAATAAAGTGTTGCAAATAATTAAATGGTTAAATGCATGAACTTTGGAGACAGATGAATTTAATCCTGCCTTTGCCACCAAAAAGTTTGTAATAAGTGAGTTATTTAATCTCCAAACTTCAATTTCTCATCTGTAAAGTAGGAATATGGGAAGGGCTAATTAGGATCATTTATTGTAAAATCAGTAGTGTGCAGTAAATGTTTGCCAAGCAGCTCTCAGAAGGGATGGGACTGAAAACCCTGATTTTTTAGTGTTTGCCAGTTTCCATGGTGTAAATACTCCTGACATGGCTGAATTTAAGATGCCAGTGTAAAATCTTCTAATGCAGGCAGGCTTGTGAAAACACACACATAATTGACTCTCACGAACCAGGGAAGGCCAACTCTACCATATCACTTTCTTAAAAAGTATGAGGTACACAGGCTGGGCACAGTGGTTCACACCTGTAATCCCAGCACTTTGGGAGGCCGAGGTGGGCAGATCAGGAGGTCAGGAGATCGAGACCATCCTGGCTAACACGGTGAAACCCCGTCTCTGTTAAAAAATACAAAAAATTAGCCAGGCGTGGTGGCGGGCGCCTGTAGTCCCAGCTACTCGGGAGGCTGAGGCAGGAGAATGGCATGAACCCGGGAGGCGGAGCTTGCAGTGAGCTGAGATCATGCCACTGCACTCCTGACTGGGAGAGAGAGCAAGACTCCATCTCACACACACACACAAAAGTATGAGGTACACAATAAGTGATCAATCAATAAATATTATCATCTTCAATTGCTTTGAACAAAATGAATAAAATAAGAATGGTTTCTGAAAAGTCAAGATACAGCGTCGCCCTCTATATTGCCCTATGTTATAAAATACTTTATACTCTAGGTACTTGGAAATGTTATTTCCAGACAGTCCATCTTCTGTGAGAACCACGTTTCATGTCCCCTTTCTATCTTTAGATCTTGCATCATTGTTTACAGTGAACACAATCACAGAGAGAATAGTCATTGTCCACAAGTCTGCCTGAAACTGACCACACTTGAAAGAACTTGCTCCTAATTGACTAATCTATTAACTTTGCAGGCTGCACAAAAACTTAGAGGCATCATCCTGCCTTGGCTTCTGGTTGCCAAGGTGTTCTGCCTGATACCAACTCTGTCAGCAGTCACCAACTAGCCATGCTTTTCCCTTGGAGGCACATGTAGATTGCCTAACTACCCTCACCAGGCAAACAATTCTGCATATGTCATGTCCTCTGCTTTTCTTTTCAGATCCAGCCTTAGTCAAGCTTGTGAAGCAATGACTGTCTTAATTGGTCCCCTGGGTACCCAGACCTAATCCTTTACCAAGTCGCTAGTTATCCTGTGTTTCCTATCTGTCTATCCATCCATCCTTCATCCTCATCCAATACTTACAGAATGCCTATGGCTGCAAATACAAGGATGACTGCTTGGTTCCTGCTGTCCATAAACTCACAGCCTGGGATAAGGTAGGGTAGAGTGAATAGATATGCAAGCAAAATAGAATGGAGTGTGATAAGGGGAAGTAGGAAAGTACATGCAAAGTACTCTGGGAAACTAAAGGAGGAATTCTGCCTACCTTGAGGAACTAAGGGAAGTTTTCATGGAGTGCGTGCAGGTAACCTTAGGGTAAGATTGGCTGGGAACCAAATTGTGCTAGACCTTGTGCACCTGACTGTGGCATTGGCTTCTTCAGCAACAGGGAGCCTTTCTTTCTTTTTGTTATTTCCCTGCATCTTACAAGGTTAAGGCCTTGGTCCCTGCTAATAATAAAATAATAACCAACTTTATAAAGAGCTTACAATGTGCCAGATACGGTACTAAGTGCTTTATATTCTTTTTTTGGGGGGGAGGGGGGTTGGGCAGGGTCTCACTCTGTCACCCAGGCTGGAGGGCAGTGGCACAATCATGGCTCACTGCAGCCTTGACCTCCTGGGCTCAAGCCTCCCACCTCAGCCTCCCAAGTAGCTGGGACTACAGTCATGCAACACCATGCCTGGCTAATTATTTTTTGTAGAGACAGGGTCTCTCTATGTTTCCCAGGCTGGTCTTGAATAACACCTGGGCTCACGTGATCTTCTTGCCTCAGCCCTCCAAAGTGCTGGGATTATAGACATGAGCCACTGCACCCAGCTTATTATTTAACTTAATCTTCACAACAACTTTAGAAGACAGAAAATAGGAGATGCTGTAATGGTAAGAGTTTTAGAGCGTTCCTGAGGACCTGGAGAAAACTTGCTGCCAAGAAGGAAATTTTGAAGGTTTCATTTGTTGAAAAAGGTGTCTCTGGAATCACACTCCTAGATCTTTCTTAAAGACTTGAAAAGAATTAGATTAGGGGCCAGGCACAGTGGCTTACACCTGTAATCCCAGCACTTTGAGAGGCCGAGGTGGGTGAGTCACCTGAAGTCAGGAGTTTGAGACCAGCCTGGCCAACATCGTGAAACCCCATCTCTACTAAAAATACAAAAAATTAGCAGGGTGTGGTGGTGCACACCTGTAATGCCAGCTACTTGGGAGGCTGAGGCAGGAGAATTGCTTGAACCCGGGAGACAGAGGTTGCAGTGAGCTGAGATCACACCATTGCACTGCAGCCTGAGCAACAAGAGTGAAACTCTGTCTCGGAAAAAAAAAAAAAAAAAAAAAAGAATTAGATTAAGGCCATGGGGGACACAGAAGGCCACTCCATCTCTGATCTTCGCCATCACAATTGCTACAATTGGCTCTTTCCAGTTTGGCTATAACACTGGGATCATCAGTGCTCCTGAGACTATCGTAAGGGAATTTGTCAACACTTTGAAGGATAAGGCAAATACCCCTCCCTCTGAGATGTTGCGCTTGTCCCTCTGGTCCTTGTCTTTGGCCATATTCTCCATTGGTGGTATGATTGGCTGCTCTTCCGTTGGACTCTTTGTCAACAGCTTTGACAGGCGTAATTCAATGCTTACCATTAATCTGTTGGCTGTCACTGGCGGCTGCCTTATGCGATTGTGTAAAGTAGCTGAGTTGGTTGAAATGCTGATCCTGGCCCACTTGGTTATTGGCCTCTTCTGCAGACTCTGCACAGGTTTTGTGCCCACGTACATTGGAGAGATCTCGCCTACTACCCTGCGAGGTGTCTTTGGCACTCTCAACCAGCTGGGCATTGTTGTTGGAATTCTGGTGACCCAGATCTTTGGTCTGAAATTCATCCTGGGGTCTGAAGAGCTGTGGCCCATGCTATTAGGCTTTCCCATCTCTCCTGCTATGCTATAAAGTGCAGCCCTTCCATTTTGCCCTGAAAGTACCAGATTCTTGCTCATTAACAGAAAAGAAGAGGAGAATGCTAAGGAGATCCTCCAATGGTTGTGGGGCACCCAGGATGTATCCCAAGACATCCAGGAGATGAAAGATGAGAGTGCAAGGATGGCACAAGAAAAGCAAGTCACTATGCTGCAGCTCTTTAGAGTATCCAGCTACCGACAGCCCATCATCATTTCCATCATGCTCCAGCTCTCTCAGCTGGAATCAATGCTGTGTTCTATTACTCAACAGGAATCTTCAAGGGTGCAGGTGTTCAACAGCCTATCTGTGTCACCATCCGTGTGGTGTGGTTAATACTATCTTCACTGTAGTTTCCCTATTTTTGGTGGAAGGGGCAGGAAGAAGGACTCTACATATGATAGGCCTTGGAGGGATGGCTTTTTGTTCCATCCTCATGACTGTTTGTTATTAAAGGATGAGTATAATGGGATAAGCTTTGTCTGTATTGGTGCTATCTTGGTCTTTGTGACCTTCTTTGAAATTGGGCAAGGCCCCATTCCCTGGTTTATTGTGGCTGAACTCTTCAGCCAGGGCCCTGGCCCAGCTGTGATGGCAGTGGCCAGCTGCTGCAACCAGACCTCCAACTTCCTAGTCGGATTGCTCTTCCCTTCTGCTGCTTACTATTTAGGAGCCTACGTTTTTATTATCTTCACTGACTTCCTCATTACCTTCTTGATCTTTACTTTCTTCAAAGTCCCTGATACGTGTTACAGGACTTTTGAGGATATCACACAGGCCTTTGAAGGGAGGGCACACGATGCAAATAGATCTGGAAGAACTGCGTTGTGGAGATGAACAGTATCCAGCCTGCTAAGGAGACCACCACCCATGTCTAAGTCATGCCTCCTTCCACCTCCCTCCCAGCAAGGGAAAGCCACCTCTCCCTGAAAGAGGGAGAGACCTCATCAGGATGAACCCAGGGCTGCTTCTGAATGCTGCGACTTGATTCCTTTCTCCCTCAACAAGGCTGGAGCTTGTTGGATTTTCAATGGCTTTTAAAATATTTCATTTCTTGAACATTCATTTCTGCATAGGAAAGACCAAGTGAACCTACCTTCATTTCAGGAGGGATTGACCACTTGGGATATGACAACTTTGCCAGCTCTTCTCCCTTGGGTTCTAATATTGCCCACTAGGGGATATAGGGGAGGAAAAGTAAGATGCAGTTCTCCCAACCTCAGACTCACCAGGAAGCAGATACATACACATTGTGGAAGGCAGAGAGGGTTTATGTAAGAGCACCTTTCTCACTTCCATACAGCTGTACACAGCAAATTACTTTAGTTTTATTTATTTTTACCTTCTGGTTTAATTACATAAATATTATGCCCAATAATGAAAACATGAGGAAATTGAGGTTTAAAGGAAGTGTTTAAAAGAGGTTATAGAGTAGAAGATTTGATGCTGGAGAAGTTAAGGTGCAATAAGAAGAATTTAGGGAGAAATGAAGTTAATTATTGGAGGGTAAATGATGTGATGCCTGAGGTCTGCACGTTACCTCTTAACAATTTCTGTCCTTCAGACGGAAACTCTTAAATTTAATTTCTCAGAAAAGTCGTATGCCTATATAGTAAAGCTACTGATATCTTTTGGAACTTTTTTCTTTAAAATTATAGTTTATATGTAGTATTACTTGAAATCCAGGATTATTAACTAAGATGGGCATTGTAGTTAATTGTGGTTGATGGGTTCTAATTTTGGATGGAGTCCAGGGAAGGGAAAGTTATTTATAGAAAGCCTGTTCCTTCTCACTGGACCAAACAACTCCTTCCCCTTGCAGTAGACTCATTACTTTTTAAGTAACCCCACCACCCATCTGGTGGAAGAGCCATCCAAATGAGAAACCTAAAATAATTGGTTCTTGGTAGAGGTTCATTATTTCTCCATTTTGTTCTTTAGGAGATTTTAGGTGTTGATTTTTATTTTACTTTAACCCATACCTTTAAAGGAATTCCAAAAAGAATGTTTATAGCTTACTTGGAATTTGTAACCTCAGCTCTGGGACAAGACTTTTTTTCTGAACGATTATTATCTAACATGTGCTGTTGCTTCAGGGTCACAGCATGCTTGTCTATGTCTGTTGCCATGCCACCGTGGTCCTGTGCCGAGTGCCCTTAGGGGGATTGAATCTTTCCAATAGGCCATGTGTGAGATAGTAAGAGTCAGTGTGCAGTGTAGCCTATACTTGAGAGTATGAATGTGTGTGCACTGTCATTTTGCTCTGGATGGAAGTAGGTTATTGTGGACTTATTTCCTCTGTGTTTGTTCCTACAGCCCTCTTTTTCATATGTTGCTCGATGTCCCTTTCCCTTCTTGGTGCTTACACATCTCAGACCCTTTAGCCAAACGCTTGCCAATAACAGTATTTTGGTTCTCAGTTCTCACTGTTTCCTCTGGTTATTGAGACTTTGAATAAAAATGCACATAGCTATGCAGTGGGGTTTAGCTGGAAAAGGTGACCTTCTTCCACCTTCACCTCTACTTCTGGCTCCTCAAACAGTGGGTGCGCAGTAAGGCAGGGAAGTTGTTTTCCCATTTCTCACTGACCAGATTGTGAATATTTCCATATGGATTTTCTATTATTAATGTTACTCTGGTTCTTTGTGTTAAGATAAAAATTCTGAATGTACACGTAATAAAAGACAGAAAATATTATCACTTCCATTTTACAGATTAAAAACCTGAGATTTAAAGTAGTAATGTACTACTCACAGCCACACAACTAGGATGAAGCAGAGCTAAAACTCAGCTCTCGTTCACTGCCAAGCCTGTGGTCTTAGAGACATAAGCCAGCAGGACTTGGTGTCATTAAGGGACTGGGGAGAATGGTTCCATTCCCCCAAACCCTCCCCCAAAGAACTTCCTTGTATTTTATAATGGTCACACCTTCAACCCTTTTACCTCCTACCTGGGCTGACTGCAATAATCTGAAAGGGCCCTGTTTGAGGGGCAATGGTAGTTACTGTGCAGAAGGGCTTCAAAGAATATAGATGGTGGTGCCAATTTACCTCCTGGACTGTGGCTGCTGCTGCATGAGTTGGGTTAATGGTTAATCTGCTCTTGTGTGAGTCAGCTAATGCCCCTCCCAAATCATGTAATGCGTTAACCCAATTAAAAGACACCTGCCCAACTAATCTGAATGTCAGACCTGAGTGTCAGCTCCCATTTTACACTCTGTAAAAAAGGAAGGAGGATTTTAACTTAACACTTGAAATCTTCAAAGAATGCAATTGATCTTCTTTTCAGCCAACAGAAAGACTGCTTCCCTGGTTTTGTGTGTGTGTGTGTGTGTGTGTGTGTGTGTGTGTGTGAGATTTAACTTAGTGTTGACTTCAACTCTGTAGAATTGTATATGTACAGGTAAGTAACTGGAAGCTCAGAAAGGGGAAGCCACTTGTTCAAGTTCATGGAGTCAATTTTCTTTTTCCAACTCCAGGACACTAACTGGAGTTGTGGGAGTTGGGGCGGTTTGTTTAGTTTGCATCCTAGTGGATAACTGCTCTTCTTAGTGATGATGAGAATTTGAATATCTCTAAAGGGATGTTATATCCTGGAGGTGTAAGACAGTGAAAAGAACAGGAGCTTTGAAGCTAGGTGTGCCCTGTTAAAACTTCAGTTCCTGCCTGTAATAGTGTAAACTCTGGCAAATCACCTAATCTCACCTCAAAAGGTGACTGTGAGAATGAAAGCAGATGGCTGGGAAGTAAGGGTACTTAAATACACATTAGTCCTTTCCAGCTCCTCATTGCTGGAATTTGAGTGGACATCTCCAGCCATCTCAAGCAAATTGGTTAAATACTCAGTGCATTCTTAGAGATATTTTAATGTATTTTAATTAAAACACCTGCCATGTGACATTTTTAGGAAAATTTAGGGAAGGTCCTGTGAAACTAGGCAAATCATAAAGTTCCCATAGGTTGAGACTCAACACACCAATCAGTGAGGCCCATTTGACCCAGGGGGCACTGGGCCAGGTGCCATGAGCGTTCCAGGGATGAAGGGAAAAGCCTGCCGTACTGGAACTGCAAAAAATCTGGTCAGGGAGATAAAGCACAAACAGAAGGAAAGTCAAACAGCAATAGAAGGCATTCAAGGACACATTTCCAAGGAGTGATGTAGGCAATAAATACTGTATGAATTCAGGACGGAGAGAGAGATCACTTAGAAAGGCCCAAAAAACCCTTCCTGACTCATTTCCTGTACTTTCCTTCTGTCCCTTCATAGACCTGTGGGTTTGTCTTAGAGTTACCGGGGCACTTATCTCTCTGTAACAAGGTGGAGAAAATATTGCCATTGCTTTACAGCTGGTGCCAGATTTCTTCCTGAAAATAGAAGCATCTAGGCTTGGAAAAAATCAGTTGGAAAATTAGGTGTAATCGAATAAATAGGTTGGAACACACTTGAGGTAGAAAATTGAGACCAAGGATCCAGCTGTTAGAGGAGGGTCAACTTGCTGTGCATACTGCAGGGAGGTTTTGGAAATTTTGAGCGGCAAAATGGAGATGAGATGAATGGTGATGGAGAACATGAGGGCAAAAGGAGGGAGGGCAGAGGGAAAATGGAGAAAGCAGCCATCGGGGCAGCAGAGCTGTGATTCCTACCTACCTACATCTTCAGGGATGGCTGCCAAACCCATGGAGCCTTGTGTGAGTGCCTTCATTGTAACATGGTGCAAAACAGAGTAGAATGAGGAGGCGGAAGTGGCCCTCCAAAAGTTACCTCGCTCTTGAAAGGGCTTTACACTTCCATAGTTCAGGCAATGTGTTGAGAGTTCAAACCAAGTTTACCCAGATCTTTCAGCAACAAAAGGGCCTCATCTGACTTCTGAGTTTTATCTCCAAGTCTTTTCTCTTTCCTTCTTGATCTTTCCCTCCCCTCAAAAGCTTACTTAGTACAGTGTCTGATGTATAGCAGATGCTCTATAAGTATCTGTCATGCTGAATCAAATATAAATATTGTATTATACATGGTTTCTGCTGTCGTGGTACCTAACATTGAGGGAAGACAATACACAAGCGTTTCAGACACAAAAATAAACCTAATCTTAACAATTCTGGGAAGGATATAAATGCCAGTTAAATAGACCTAACACTTTTCTGCCTCTTTGATTTTTCAGTGTCCTTCACGGTTCAGTTCATATTTCACAAGCCCCATAAAGTCTATCTGGATTTTCGGTGATGTTTCCTGTCTCTGAAATCTTATGACATTTATGTCTGTATCAGCCATTTGACGCTTGATTCTCTTTTTTTCAGATGGATGTCTTGCCTTTTCCTCTACACACTACAGGAAGAGTGACCACCCCTGCCAAGGGCCTAGGATAGTACCCTATACATGTAGCTGATCAGTTGATTGTTACTGATCATGCATCATGCTATCAAAAACTAACATGGTGCTTGGCACATACTTGTACTGAATAAGTATTTGCTGAATTGACTTGAAGCGTTGGATGCCATAGACCTCTGAGAATATATAATTTCTATGTATCACTCTCCTAGCAGAATAAGAGAAAATTAGAACTTGGGAAGAAGTCACATCTAATTCTTTTCTATTTTTATTTCATTTTATTTATTCTTCTTCTTTTTTTTTTTTTTTTTTTTAAAGAAATGAGGTCTCACTCTGTCGCCCATTCTGGGGTGCAGTGGCACGATCATAGCTCACTACAGCCTCAAACTCCTGAGGTCAAGCAATCCTTCTACCTCGGCTTCCAAGTAGTTGGAGCTATAGCTGCACACCATTGTGCATGGCTAATTTTTATTCGTTTACTTTTTATAGAGAGGAAGTCTCACTATGTTGCCCAGGCTAGTCTTAAACTCCTCAAGTGATCCTCCTGCCTTGGCCTTCCAAAGTGCTGGGATTAGCGGCAGCAGCCACTGTGCCTGGCCAATTCTTGTTCAGCTACAATTTATTTTCCTATTGCTTTTTGGAATGTAATTTAAACTTTACACTTCAGTTATCCCATTTGTCAAATGCATACATGATTTTGTGGCCAATAACTTATACGTGGACACAGTAAAGTTAAAAAAATAAAGATGCACAGGATTTTGATGCTGATAGGCATCATAAAATAATGTGATCCAAACTAAGGAGATATCTGAGCAGAGACATTAAAAAGACTGCCCTAAGTTTTTTTTAAATCTATAAAAGAGCTCATCCAGCATACAAGTGTCCTGCTTTCTGATCCAGCGGTCTTTCCAGCACCCCAGGCTTGGTTGTCAGAATAGCATTTGCTCATAAGGTGTTTTAATTATTAATACAGTATACTAAATCCCAGGAGTAGAATAAGCCTCATTATCATGGTTAGTAAGTCAGCCCAAAGCAATCTGATATTCCTGTAAAACTGAATGGATTTTAAAGTAAAACATCCTTGGGCTCACTGGCCTCAGAGGGGGACATCATCTCATTTACCTATTTTTCAAAAACCCCATAAATGAGTGTTTGGTATGGAGATTCATTATGTCTTAAGCTTTATTGATTCTGTTATGTTGCTATTAATTATAGGAACCACAAAAGCCTTCAATTAGATTAAAGCCATAATAAATAAGATTAGTAACACTTATTCTGCTCTGTATGTTAAGTGTTTTTATAACAAACTAATGTTTATCTTTCTGGACATTACTATATTGATATCCTGTACAATAATTAAATCAGATTTTTTGAGTTGTTTTAGGCAAAAAGATTTGAGTGGTTTTTTTGTTTGTTTGTTTGTTTTATTTTTGAGATGTAGTCTTGCTCTGTTGCCCAGGCTGGAGTGCAGTGGCGCGATCTCAGCTCACTGCAACCTCCGCCTCCTGGGTTCAAGTGATTCTCCTGCCTCAGCCTCCTGAGTAGCTGAGACTACAGGCACATGCCACCACACCCAGCTAATTTTTGTATTTTTAGTAGACACGGGGTTACACCATGTTGGCCAGGATGGTCTCAATCTCTTGACCTTGTGATCTGTCCACCTCAGCCTACCATGCCCAGCCAAGTATATTTTAATAACTACTGATGTTAACTACCATCGTTAATCCTCATTATAATCCTACAAAGTGTCCATTAGCATCATCCTTACTTACTGATGATGATGAAATTAAAGCTTATGGAAATTCAGTATCTTGCTCAAGATCCCACAGTAGGGAAGGCAGGATTAAATGAGATAACACGTATGTACTTAGCACAGTGCCGGGCAGATAGTGTGTTCAATAAATGCAAGTAAGAGATTCAGTATGAAGTGAAAATAAGTTAAAAATAAGGGCCGGGTACAGTGGCTCATGCCTGTAATCCCAGCACTTTGGGAGGCCGAGGCGTGCAGATCATGAGGTCAGGAGATCAAGACCATCCTGGCTAACACAGTGAAACCCCGTCTCTACTAAAAACACAAAAAATTAGCCGGGCGTGGTGGTGGGTGCCTGTAGTCCCAGCTACTTGGGAGGCTGAGGCAGGAGAATGGTGTGAACCCCGGGGGTGGAGCTTGCAGTGAGCCAAGATCACTCCCCAGAGCGAGACTCCATCTCAAAAAAAAAAAAAAAAAAAAAAAAATGGCTGAGTGCAGTGGCTCATGCCTATACTTTGGGATGCTGAGACAGGAGGACTGCTTGAGCCCAGGGGTTCAAGACCAGCCTGGGTAACATAACAAGTCTTCATCTCTACAAAAAATAAAACAAAATTTAGCTGGGCATGGTGGCATGCACTTGTAGTCATAGCTACTTGGGAGACTGAGGTGGGAGGATGGCCTGAGCCAGGAGGTCAAGGCTGGAGTGAGCTGTGGTTGTGCCACTACACTCCAACATGGGTGACAGAGGGAGATCCTGTTTTTAAAAAAAAAAAAAAAAAGCTATTGTGAGGATAATATAGAAAGTACACGTTATAAGTTTCTATATGTCTGTATCCTGTATATGTAATAGATGTATGATTAAATTTTGATTCTGAACTTCTTTTTTTTTTTTTTTTTTGAGACGGAGTCTTGCTCTGCCGCCCAGGCTGGAGTGCAGTGGCCGGATCTCGGCTCACTGCAAGCTCCGCCTCCCGGGTTCACGCCATTCTCCTGCCTCAGCCTCCCGAGTAGCCGGGACTACAGACGCCCGCCACCTTGCCCAGCTAGTTTTTTGTATTTTTTAGTAGAGACGGGGTTTCACTGTGTTAGCCAAGATGGTCTGGATCTCCTGACCTCGTGATCCGCCCGTCTCGGCCTCCCAAAGTGCTGGGATTACAGGCTTGAGCCACCGCGCCTGGCCTGATTCTGAACTTCTTATCAGATCAAAGGGAGAAATACAATCAGCTATGTAAGTGATAAGGAACATTGCCCAAGAGAAGTATAGCTATTTCTGGAGCTCAGACTTAAGGGCACTCTTTCAAGACACAGGATCTAATACCCCAGCAAGGACCCTAGAGAATGAGGTAAACTTACCGTGGGGTGGCTCTTAGAAGCCTGGAAAAGGTGGTTGCTAAACCTTGGTAAAGTGGAGAAGCCCAAGTTGCCCTGGCAGAAAGTAGAGGAAAGATTAAAAGGCGGAGGGAAGGGGCATGTTAGGATGGAAATATCATGTAAGACCAGAAGACCCACTGAGGATTATGTTCCATGTGAGGCCCAAAGAACACACTATTCACTAAGACCATTCAGAATACACTGTTGGCCAAGCGCGGTGTCTCATGCCTGTAATCTCAGCACTTTGGGAGGCCCAGGTGGGCAGATCACGAGGTCAGGAGATCAAGACCATCCTGGCTAACATGGTGAAACCCCATCTCTACTAAAAAATACAAAAAAAATTAGCTGGGCTTGGTGGCGGGTGCCTGTAGTCCCAGCTACTTGGGAGGCTGAGGCAGGAGAATGACGTGAACCCAGGAGGTGGAGCTTGCAGTGAGCTGAGATCACACCACTGCACTCCAGTCTGGGTGACAGAGCGAGACTCCATCTCGGGGAAAAAAAAAAAAAAAGTAGAATACACTGTTAAGAGAGACATTGGCGTCACTAAGAAGTATAATAAGTAGCCTCCTCTGCAGGGCATTGCTCAAAGCAGAAGAGTGATCCCAGAGCTGAGCTCCTTAACAGCCATGGGTATGATGGGGATTCTGGCCAAGGAATAGAGACCAATTGGAAGTGTGTAACTCCCAGAAGCCATGAGGTCACAATTACATAATAACCAACAAGGTCAGAGGAGCAGCCAAGGTGGCATGATCTGCAGGAATTGCAAAGATGGTTCATAGTGCATAGTGTCCTTTGGGGCAAATATGTAGCCAAAAAAGATGCTACATAAAATCTCAAAATGTGGGGGTCCATGACTGTGGAGTTCACATGTCAAATGTAACACCACCCAGAGCAGCTGACTTCACAGAGTGTGGAAATGGCTTTGGAAAGGCACACCTGCAGCGATAGGAGGCAACCCTCTAATAGGCTGGGATGACATCCTGCAGGATATGCATTGAATCAGAGACCTCTATATGGCACTGTGTCCACAATAAAAAGAATAAATGGATCTAGGAACAAAGGGGTCAAAGTAGGCGTGTTCCCACTTACCATCACTCCCAGTGACCCACTGGGAACTATCCTTCCAGTCCCCAAAACTCTGTGTTAATCAAGGGGTAAGGATCCTGGTCCCCAAACTCAGTGTACTCTTGCCAGGGGACATAACAAAGGTCCCATTGAATTACAAATTACTGCTGCCACCAGGGCACTTTGAATTCCTTGTCTCCAGGGACCAGCAGGAGAAAAGAGTCACCATCATGACAGGGGGAAATCCATCCCCATCAGCCCGAGGAAGTGGATGGGGTTAGGGAGGAAGATGTGTGGAACCCAGATCTCCTTGGGCATTTCCTGGTACTCCCTTGACTCACTGGAATTAGGATTGGGTGTGTGTCGTGCTCCTGGCTTGAGAAGGGTATGACTACAAAGGGCTCAGATCCACGAGGAATGAAGATTTGGGTCACATCACCACATAACATCTCTCAATAAGCTATCAGGACTTGCCGAGGTGATAGCTAAGGGTGAGGGAAATGGACCGTGCAAAAGCGACAGGATGAGAACCAGGTTGGGCCTAAGAACTGGCCATAGTTTGTCCTATTAACCTATCACTTCTAAGCTTCCCTTCAGGAAGAGCAGTCCATGGACTTGTGGAGAGGCTGCTCCCAAGCATGCATGTAGAGGTGGATCTGTGCAGTCCAGTGTACGAAATGTGGCCACCATGAAAGTGCACTGCTCAGATCTCCTGCTGTGGGAGCATGACTGACTGACAGCCCCAACTGTTGCCTCTGCGCACACACCACTATGTTTGCACAGAGCTAGGCTTTCCATACCAATGACTGAGCATGGCAGGTATATGAAAGCTGGTCAGTTCTTTTGGGGCGCAGTGGTGCATGCCCATAGTCGTAGCTGCACAGGAGGCTAAGGCCGATCACCTGAGGCCAGGAGTTCAAGGCTGTAGTATACTATGATCACTCCTGTGAATAGCCACTCCAGCCCAGGCAATACAGTGAGATCCCTGATTCTAAAAGAAAAAAAAAAAAAAAAGGCTATACAAAATTAGCTGGGCATGGTGGCACCTGCCTGTAATCCCAGCTGCGTGAGGCTGAGGCAGGAGAATAGCCTGAATCTGGGAGGCAGAGGTTGCAGTGGGTGGAGATTGCACCATTGCACTCCAGCCTGGGCAACAAGGATGAAACTGTATCAGAAGAAAGAGAGAGAGAGAGAGAGAGAGAAGGAAGAAGAAGAAGGAGAAGGAGAAGAAGAAGAAAGGAAGGAAGGAAAGAGAGAGGAAGAGAGGAAGAAAGGAAGAAAGAAAGAAAGAAAATGCTGGCTAATTCCTGTGAGCAGTGGCTAGTTTGGCTCAAGGACTCTGATTGGCCTAACCAGGGCCTTTTTGGAACTGTGCTATAGTCTTTGACTCTCTATTCCCATAATCTCCTTTTCCCTCTCTTCTTCCACAGATGTCAGAGCTGCAGCATGGTCTGGAGGCTTTCCATGCTTTCTTTTTTTTTTTTTTTCTGCTTTCTCTCCCTCGATTCTTCACAGGCATTTCCCCCAATACATCTCTTGCCTGGCTAATCCTTGTCTGATGAGTTTCCAAATGGACCTGAATTAAGTATGTTCCCCAGCTACCTGCTAACTAGTTAAAGGCAGATCCATATGCCATACTATGGTAGGGAGAGTTAGTTTATATATACCTTCTTATCTAACCTTCATAATCATTTACTGAGGTAAATGGGCTAGGTAGTATGATTCCAATTTTATTTACAAGGAAACAGGATTAATTTAGGAACTTGCCTGGGATATACACTAGTAAGTGGCAGAGCTGAGCTGAAATTTAAACTTACGTTGGTATTACTCCAAAGTTACCTTAACTACTCATCTGTGGGGCAGTTAGACTGAGAGTGAAGTTGACATCTTATGAGAGTTGAAGTACCTGAGGAAGTAAAGTTGATGTTCTACAGAAGTTGGGGGAGGAAGTTCTCCAAATCAGAATCAAGTTTTTTCCTCAAGCAATGACTTTAGGATAATACCAAATATGTGATACCTATGTATTGAATTCATGACAGAGTTACCGAAGTTCTACTTTGGACAATTACCTGAAAATTTTTAGTCTAAAAAGATAATGTGGACATTTACAATTATATATACATACATGATTCATTTGCTTTTCATCCTTTTTCTTTACTGAATTGTATCTTTAGCAAATATCTGTTGAACTTTTATTATATGTCATGCATGATACCTGTAAGGTAAAATATTATGTATATTCCCTTTCCTTCCCGTTACATTTAATCCGATTTTTTCTTACTGTCTGTCATTCTGAATAAGTATTTTAGACAGCCTATTGTTTGCATGGTACTAAGCAATAGAAAATGGCCTCCTTCCTGTAAGTCTAATCATTTCACCACCTGATTCAATGGGTTAGTGAGCATGTAGAGAAAGATCTGCTCAATCAGCGTCAAAGTTTAGTTCAGCTGTAAGCTGTAAGAGGTTCAACACTTGATTTTCCTTTTCCTTTTTTTTTTGCAAAGTGAGATGAGGGAAGGGATTGTTAAACAAAGGGTGAACATTTACTTAATACTATATTTTCAATAGAAAATGACAGTCTTGATTAAAAAAAAAAAGCAATTTTGACACTTCAGAACATCCATTGAAATCTTATATGGTTTAAATACTGAATGTGTAAAATATTTAGGTGCATAAAAGAGAATAAAAAAATAGAATGAACATGTATGTCTTCCTCCCCACTCTTTATATGCCTTAAATCTTTGTTTTCTTTCTTCTTTCCTTCCTTCCTTTCTTCCTTCCTTCCTTCCTTCTTTGGTCTTTCTTTTTCTTTTCTTTTTTTTTGTTTTTTTGACAGAATCTTGTTCTGTTGTTCAGGCTGGAGTGCAGTGGCATAATCACGGCTTACTGTGGCCTCTACCTTCTGGGCTCAAGTAATCCTCCTGCCTCAGCCTTCTCAGTAGCTAGGGCTACAGGTGCATGCCACCAAGTCCAGCTGATTTTTAATTTTTTTTTTATAGAGACTAGGGTCTTCCTGTATTGCCCAGGCTGGTCTTGAACTCCTGGCCTCAAGCATTCCTCCCACCTTAACCTTCAAAAGTGCTGGAGTTACAGACGTAAGCCACCACACCCAGCCTATGCAAATAATTTTTAAACAATAAATATTAAATGGTTTTTTTTTCTTTTGGAGACAGGGTCTCACTCTGTCACCCAGGCTGGAGTGCAGTGGTGGAATTGTAGCTCACGGCAGCTTTAACCTCCCAGGCTCAAGCAATCCTCCCACCTCAGCCTACTGAGCAGCTGGGACTACAGGCACAAGCCACCACACCGGGCTAATTTTTGTATTTTTTGCAGAGATGGAGTTTTGTCATGTTGCTCAGGCTGGTCTCAAACTCCTGAGCTCAAGTGGTCCACCCACCTTGAGCTCCCAAAGTGCTGGGATTACAGGCATGAGCCACTGCATCCAGCCTAAACTGAATATTAAAACAACTGCTTTAGAACACAGTCACAGAAATGGGATTGAGTAAAATGGACTATATAATTTTAGATTAATTCATAGATTAATATTGGCAAGTTACTTTCTATGCAGTTTCCACAAATCTACACTGCCCTGAAAAACGTATACCACATCAGGACTAAAACAGTGGACATTACAATTTTTCAAATAGTTTGTACCTTTAATGTTTTAAAAATGTAGCTTGTAGCTTTAATTTGAATTTTTACAATTATTAAAGAAGTTAATGATTTTCTATGTGTTTTCTCACTAGTTTCTATTTTTCTTTTAACATATCAATGTGCGTGTAGAAGAGTATGTAGGGGGAATACTATCTGTTTTTGTTCTTTGCCCACCATCTACTAGGGTCATGGTATCTTCTGTCAATGTGTAATAATGAGATCTTTAATAAAGATAGCAATATTTTATCTGTCATACTTTTTTCTTTTTCTTTTTTTTTTAGATAAGGTCTTGTTCTGTTGCCTAGGCTGCAGTACAGTGGCATGGTCATGGTTCACTGCAGCCTCAACCTCTCAGCCTCAATCGATCCTCCTGCCTCAGCTCCTCCTGAGTAGCTGGGACTATAGGTGCATGCCATCACAATTGGCTGCTTTTTGCAGAGACACAGTTTCATCATGTTGTCCAGGCTTCTCTGTCATACTTTTTTTTTTTTTTTTTTTTTTTGAGATGGAGTTTCACTCTGTTGCCCAGGCTGGAGTGCAGTGGTGTGATCTTGGCTCACTGCAACCTCTGCCTCTCGAGTTCAAGCGATTCTCCTGCCTAAACCTCCTGAGTAGCTGGGATTACAGGCACGTGCCACCATGCCTAGCTAATTTTTGTATTTTTAGTAGAGATGGGTTTCACTATGTTGGCCAGGCTGGTCTCGAACTCTTGACCTCAAATGAGGCCTTCCAGAGTGCTGAGATTACAGGCATAAGCCACCGTGCTCGGCCTTATCTGTCATACTTTTGATATGCATTTTACGGCATGTTATTTGCCCTAAAAAACTATACATGCAGAATTTTTCCATTTTCTTTTACTCAACCATGTTGAATTGTTGTGGGTTTTTTGTTTGTTTGCATTGTGATGTTCTCTGTGATTCCAAAGGTATCCCCTCTCCTTAAGGTTAGATAGGCGAAAACAGCAAATATCTGTTGTGTGCCAACTATGTGCCAGGCACTATTCCGTACTGCAAACACATAAGTGAAATAAGACAGAAAAAGCTCCTAGTCACGAAAATTGTTGAAAACAAGTAAATTAATAAATAATTAGAATAATGTTAGACAGTGATACAGGTTAAGAAAACAATCAGGTCAGGAGCAGTGGCTCACGCCTATAATCCCAGCACTTTTTGGGAGACCAAGGTGGAAGGATTGCTTGCATCCAGGAATTTGAGCCCTGGGCAACATACAGAGGCCCTGTCTCTACAAAAAATAAAATTAGCTGGGTGTGTGATGTCAATCTGTGTCTCCAGCTACTTGGGAGTCTTAGGTGGGAGGATCACTTGAGCCTGGGAGGTCAAGACTGCAGTGAGTTGTCACTGTGCCACTGCACTCCAAAGCAAGACTCTGACTCAAAAAAAAAATTATTTGCATGAAAAAGTTCATTCGTTATGAAGACTTGTGTAGAAACATTGAAATATGCTTACAAATTACAATTAAGTTTAAGGAACAGTTTACAAAGTGACATGTATGCCATGACTATATGAAAAATATGCCCCGTGGAAAAAGATAATGGGAAGAAAATATATAATATGGTGACTGATTTACATCACGTTTGCAAGATTACAGTCTAATTTTTCTCTAGATTCCAACTTTTGGAAAAAAATTTCATGACTTGTACAATGGGGTTTTAGTTTAGTTTAGTGTTGTTGGCAGACATCATTGTTTTCATCTAACATATCTTCCCATTGTTATCTAAGCAATAGCTTTTGCAGAGGAATAGACTGACAGAGACATGTTTTTTTTTTTTTTTTTTTTTTTTTTGAGACGGAGTCTCGCTCTGTCGCCCAGGCTGGAGTGCAGTGGCTGGATCTCGGCTCACTGCAAGCTTCGCCTCCGTGGTTTACGCCATTCTCCTGCCTCAGCCTCCCGAGTAGCTGGAACTACAGGTGCCCGCCACTTCGCCTGGCTAGTTTTTTGTATTTTTTAGTAAAGACGGGGTTTCACCGTCTTAGCCAGGATGGTCTCGATCTCCTGACCTTGTGATCCACCCATCTCAGCCTCCCAAAGTGCTGGGATTACAGGCTTGAGCCACTGCGCCCGGCCTACTTATTTTTTTTTTTTTTTTAAGAGATGGGGGTCTCACTCTGTTGCCCAGGCTCAAGTGCAGTGGTGTGATCCTAGCTCACTGCAGCCTCAAACTCCTGGGCTCAAGCGATCCTCCAGCATCAGCCTCTCAAGTAGCCAGCACTACAGGCATGTGCCACCATGCCCAGCTAGCTTACCTTTTTTTTTTTTTTCTTGAGAGGGAGTCTCTCTCTATTGCCCAGGCTGGAGTGCAGTGGTGCAATCTCAGCTCACTGCAACCTCTGCTTCCTGGTTTGAAGCAATTCTCGTGCCTCAGCCTCCCAAGTAGCTGAGATTATAGGCTCCCGCCACCACACCCAGCTAATTTTTGTATTTTTAGTAGAGACGGGGTTTCGCCATGTTGGCCAGGCTGGTCTCAAACTCCTGACCTCAAGTGATCGGCCCACCTCGGCCTCCCAAAGTACTGGGATTACAGGCGTGAGCCACTGCACCTGGCCCTTTTTTTTTTTGAGACAGGGTCTTGCTATGTTGCCCAGGTTGGTCTCAAACTCCTGGCCTCAAGCAAACCTCTTGCCTCAGCCTCCCAAAGTGCTGAGATTACAGGCATGAGCTGCCACACCCAGCCAGCATATACTATTACTGCCTGAATATGCCGCCACCTCCTGACTCCTGCCTCGTGTCTGCTACTTGAAGCTTCTTCTGACTTCCTCAGACTTGGCTGGGTGACTGTCTTCTGTGATCGCCGTTACAGGACCGGGAATCACACTGAATGTTACTTACTTGTCTCTCTGACTGCACATTGAGCATTCAGAGGTCAGTAACCTAGTCTTTTTTTTTTTTTTTTCTCTGAATTCTCATCACCTAGCACAATGTCTGTTACAGACGAACAGATCTAAACTGAACCCCTGATTCCACCCTGTGAACAGCCAGATTTATTCGTGGGCACAATGGGTTCACTGCTGCCTTCCTGACTTTCCTTTTTCTTTACCCTCCTCACCTGAAATGCTGTTCTTTCACGTCTCTTGTCTCCCTTCATGTCACTCTCACCTGTTCTTTATGGTCCAGCTCAATAAAAACTACTACCACTTCCTGAGCCCATGCCATGTGGGCTATATTATCATAGTTCACTTTCAGCAAAACCCCTTTAAGGAAGGCATTATCCCTATTTAACAGGTGAAGAAAATAATGCAAACAGCCCTGAGGTGTTGTTCAGAGTGTGGCAGGCGAGACAAGACTTGCACACAAACACCCACAACGCAGGCAACCCAGGTTGCCTCCTGTCTGCTCTGATCTCCGGTCTTCTCTGGTCCTCTTCTCTGTACTTCTGGAAGGCACTTTGGAATTCATTTTGTCTACTGCTCAACTGAGAATTGAGTCAACTGAGAACTGTTTAGGGCAACACAGGTGGTTAGTGGTGGAGGCCAAACCTCAAATTCAGTAGTCTAATTCGGATGCTTGACTTTATTCCACACCCAGAATATCTTGCTCAGTTTCAGTTGCAGTAACTCAAGTGGTCAGGAACTGTCCAGCAGGGTTAGTGAAGTCAGCACAGGTGGGGCAGCCTCTGTCCACAGCCCTGAAGCTGCAGAATTCTGACCCTGCACGGCCTCGGAGGATTTTCATCCAGGGATTGTCAGGGGGAAGTCGCTGGAGTGTTTTAAGCATGGGAGTGTATGAAACAGATTTGAATTTTTAGAAGTTCATTATAGAGAATTAATTGGGGGCTGGAGTGAATGCAGTGATTTAAGAGGTGTTCGTGGTCCCTTTAGGTGAGAGATGGTGGCAGCTCTGACCATGTTGCCGGAACATAGACAAGTGAATTGACTGGAGAGATATCTAAGGAAATAAAATTGTTAGGATTTGTCCGTGGACTGCCTACGAAGTTTGAATTGTGGCTACAGTGTGACCTTGATTAACATACTTAAGACTTAATTTGTGCCTCATGGATAAAATGATACTACTACTTTGAAAGGTTATTAGTAAAAAAAATGAAAAGCGCTCTACATGCATTAGGTATTAGTGAATGTAGTTCTAACTCCTATTACACATACGCTTTTATTTTTTTTCGTAAAGAGCTTTTAAAATACGGAATGGGTTGGATCTGCAGTAGCTTGTCGAAGCTGGGGGCTGTATTCTTAAGTTCTTTTTAGTCTAGTGCTCCACTAGCTCCCCTCCTACTCAGCTGGGGTAAGAAGCGCAGCGTACACGGAGGAGGGGGATGCATTTCTGCATCGAGCGCACAAAGGTGTGGCGGAGAGGGCTCCAGAGCTGGGAGGGGTCAATCTACAGGCGAATCCTGGCAATTTTACTCCTCGCGCTGGCTGACCTCGCTTCCTAGATGAGTTTCTACATTCTAGAATCTAGAAGACGCGGTGAAGAGAGACGAGTGGGGGTGGCTTCGCGAGCGAAGCCGGATGGGGGCGGGGCGGCTAGGCCGGAGGCGCAGATTCTCCGCCGGGACCGCGGCCCCGCCCCGCTTTCCGGGGCTGCCGCTGGTGACGTCGCGAGGGGGCGGGCCCGGCGACCGCGGGGGTGGGGCCGGCCGCGGGGCGGGGCGGGACGGGAGGAGGTGAGTCGCTGAGCGCAGGCCGCGGCGGCCGCGGAGTAGCCCGGAGCCGCAGACAGCGCGGGCCTGCGCCCTATCCTGATTGTTCTCGCCGCGACCCCTCCTCAGCCCTGGGCGCGCGCGCGCTGGGGCCCCGCGGGGCTGGGCGCCTAGCGAGCCGGCCGGTCGACCCCAACCAGCGCAGCGACCCGGCGCCGCCCGGCCCAGGCGCACACGGAAGTGGTGAGTGTCACCGGGGGAGGTGGAGGAGCCGGGGCGGCCGCGGTCGGCAGGCGAGGGGCGCGCAACCCGGGTTAGCCGGAGGCGCAGCCACCGCTCTCGGTCGGTCCTCACGCTGCGCGGCCCGGGCTGCTCCTGAGCGCTGCTCAGGACCCCGCGACTCGGGCGGGGAAGGCGGGGATTTCCAGCCCCGCGGAGCCGGCGGGCAGCGAGGAGGTCCCCGGGCGGGGGCCCCTGGCCGGGAGGGGAGCAGTTAAGCCAGGCCGCCCCCTCCCCCAGCGCGCACGGCAAGTTTTCACAAACAAGCCCGGAGCGCGCTGTCTGACATCCTGTTTATACCACCCCGAGATACAGGCGCGGGCTGGAGGGCTGACGTCCCTAGCTCCTTGCACCCACTTGACCGCCAGCTCCCGGCCGGGGTCGCGGCGCAGAAAGGTTTTCTTCTTCGGCCCCCGGACGGAGGCTGAGGGTCTTAGCTTTTTTCCTTCCTTGCGGTCTCAGCGAGGGAAAGTTTCTGGGATTTGGAGCTGGGTGTTGGGCGTCCGCGAACTCGGGAAACGCCCCCTCCCCTCTTGGATTCTGTTAGGAATCAGGCCTCAGGTAGCCAGCGAGAAGTGGGAAAGGTGACCCTGGGCGAGAGGACCAGGGAAGGGGAACAGTGGGAGAGAAACACCCGGGGAATTGCGAATCTCACTGGAAAGGGACTGATTAACCGAAACGGACTGGTCTCTGGCTCCCTCACTCCAACTCCATCCGCGCGCTGTCGGCGACCGGGAGCATCAGAGGACTAATAAACACTCCTCCAAAGTGACTCCCCAGGGTCCCTGGGATGTGGGCTCCTTGGATGTGTGTTTACTAAGGAACTTCTAAATAAAAGATGCGATGTTTGCCAGGTGTTTGTGCACACGTTTTTTGGAGGGTTTGCACTCCATGATTTCCTGTGTGTTCCTGGGGAAGAGGACCCCGTCCTTCCTGCCACTCTTCTTACTACGTGGCTGTGAGCTGCCTTCTGCCGCTGGTTGAGTACATCACTATACATGTCATTGACACTTTTTTCCCCGAGTCATAGGACTTTTCTGTCAGTGGTAGGAATTTACAGTGGTATAAAATTGTCATTACTTCTTTCAGGGAGTAAAACATGGGTAGTTAAATGATGAGAATAATGCAGAGACAGATGTAATCAGGGAGTGTTTGGTTTTGGCTATTTTTTTTTTTTTTAAAGAAAAGATTTGAGTTACGTATGGGTATAGGCACAGTAGATTTTGTTGAAGATGAGCAACTTGTATTGATTGAATCTTTGTTCTTCCCTTTCCAAAACCCCATTATGTGTTGTTTCTTGATTTTGCTTTTGGTGACTGTGATGGTTTCCAAGACCAGGGAATTATTTTCGTTGAAGGATCAATGTATTCTTTTGTACTTTGTGGTGAAGATTAATGGAGACCGCCAGGGTTCCAGACATTTCTGGTACAATATGCTTTGTAATGTGGAGAAAATGTCTCCCCTGTATAGATCCAGATCACACTTAAAGATGTGAGGACATCATACTTGAATGACTTTGGACATTATAAATAAGAATAATCATAACCTCTTCTTAATTCTGTATATCATATTAACTAACCACTTTGACCGATTTTAGTTTCTGTTAGTAGGTATAAAACTATATTTTTTTACTGCTAGGATTGCATTGTGATACTCCACACTGAATACAGCCAGTTTAAATGGTTTCCCCATTCCATACTATGCTAATTATTTACTGCCATCGGGAAATGATTGTAGAGAATGCGAGAATGCATAAATTAGATATAGGTAAAATAATTCAAATATTTCCCCAAATGTAACTACATTTCTGTTGTTGTAATTTAGGATCTTAACATGAGCTTGGCTAAAGCCTTATACTTCCGACTGAGACAAGCATTGAGAACTTGTAGGTTGATACTCATTTGTATAGAGAGAACAAGGGAACGCTGAGGTATAACTAACTCCACAGCAAAGACCAAGATCTATGTTTTCTAATTCTCAGATTCCTCTGGTGTTTTTTCCCCCTCAAACACACATCCCATTTTGTATGTCCTTATGTCCTGATGAGATAATAGCATGCCGTTAGATTTATTGTCTGAGATGTGAATATTCATACCAAGTTTTCTTGTTCATTTTCACATTTAAAAGCATTATTTTAAGTGGATGGGGAATTGGTTTATTAATGGAATCTCGCTGAGTACAAGTAACATTGGATGCTTTGTGATTTATTGTGGCTTAGTGGTATCTGGAACCTTGTCATAGAACAGGAGTGCTGGAAGGAACTTTGCAGATTCTTTCAGACCAGTAATTCTCAGCTGGGTACGATTTTGCACCCAAGGAGATATTTGCAGTTTCTGGAGACATTTTTGGTTGTTGCAACTTGGGGGAAGGGAGCGGTGCTACTGGTAGGCATCTAGTGGTTAGAGGCTAGGGATGCTGCTAAACATCCTATAACACACAAGACAGCCACCCGTCCCAAACAGAGAATTATCCATCTCAGTAGTGCCCAGGTTGAGAAGTCCTGTTTTGGAATACTGAGTAAGGAGCAAGAATATCTGGGCTCTTGCGGTGGCAAATTTTTTCACTTCAGGGCACGTATTTTCTTCATTTGCAAAATGGAGATAAAAATATTCTGCCTGGTCATCTCGCAGAGTTTTGGGGGGAGATCAGGTAAATAATGCATGGAAACTGTGACATGCTATGCAAATCATAACTAATATGAAGAGTATTTTTCATAAGTGAATCATTAGATTTACCGGTAGTTGAGGGAACCAGGGTTAAGGCAATATGTTGAGTAAAAAGCTGCCTGTGGATGGTTTGATATTATCGAATTCTTTGTTATTCATATTTTGGGGTAAAGGTTTTTTTAGTGTACTTCGTTTTCTTATTGTCAGAACATGTACTTTTTAGCTCTATGATTTCTTTAAACAAAAATTATTTCTCCTATCGTTACAATAAGGAGAACTCACTATAGAAAAATTAGAAAATATAGGAAAGTAGAAAATAGAGGGAACAAGTCGTTCATGCTCTACTCCCTTGTCCATTTAAGCACGCTCACATCGATGCCAATTTCTTTTCTATAAGAGCAGTTAAGATTCAGAGAATTAATGATGAGAAAGGAGAGAGTAGCTGGTGACCAAGGAAGGTGTTCCTTGTTTCTGTGCCCTTCATTTCTTTCTTTTTTAATAATTACGATGTAAAGGTAAATTACATTATAGTAGGCATCAGGGACATTGGTTCATTGTTTTTATTATTTTTATTTTTAATTTTTTTTTTCAAGATGGAGTCTCACTGTCACCCAGGCTGGAATGCAGTAGCACAGTCTAGGCTCACTGCAACCTCTGCCTCCCAGGTTCAAGTGATTCTCGTGCCTCAGCCTCCTGAGTAGCTGGAATTACAGGCACGTTCCACCATGCCCGGGTAATTTTTGTGTTGTTTTTTAGTAGAGATGGGGTTTTACCATGTTGACCAGGCTGGTCTCAAACTCCTGACCTCAAGTGGTCCGCCCACCTCGGCTTCCCAAAGTGAAGGGGATTATAGGCGTGAGCCACCGTGCCTGGCCTGGTTCATTGTTTTTGTACTTTCCTTGCTGCCTCCAAGCCACGTTCTCATTCAGCTTGTTTCCTCTCTGCTTCTTACTCTCTCCTGTGCTCAGCTAGGTGTGCCACTGTTGCTTCCTGTCACACAAACCCTCTGGTAACATGGGATTTCAAACAGCTGTCATGTTGAAATGACTGGGTTTCAGGGGCCGGAAACTAATTCCTGTGAGTATTCTTCCCTCTGAGGTGCACCAGCATTCTTGGCAGTTTAAGGCAACAGGAAAGCATAAAACATTAAGCTCATTTCCATGATACCTCCACTTCTGAGGGTTTATGATCTGTGATTCTTCATAGTTGACAATGGGCACACATTCTTCCTTGGTGCTCTATGGATAAACTGCCCAATTCTGAGGCAAGACCTGCTTTAGAAGCGAAAGGATAATTTCTTTTAAGTCTACTCTGGCCAGAAGATAGAGCTGGCGTTTGTTGGGATATTTTTAATCTGTGGTAACTGAATTTACTTAACAGTACTATTCACACTAGCATTTTGTACATTCTTTTATTCATTTAGCAAATACTTGTTGAGCTCTTGCAGTGAATCTCAGAGTGAATAGACAGACAACAAAACAGGTAAAAATCTTTGTCCTCGTAGAATTTACAGTCTAGTGGAAGACCCTGAGGGCATGTTCAGTTTTGTACTTGCAGATTGTTGACGTGTAAAAGAACAAATCTTTGTGATTGTAGAATGTTTCCTAGAAGCCTTCATGGCACTCCTTTGAAGTCTGAGGACTAGGGAGTAGCTTCCCCTTATTTGTTGTCTTTCTTTTTTTAATATTACAGATTAATTCATTCTTTGTATGCACAGACATCTCTTTGGTACCTATTAAGTGCCTGGCAGAAGGATAAGACACAGTTTATATGGAAATAAACTTGGTATACATAGCTGTAACTCAACGTGTTATGTAGTAGCGGTCGGAATTAAGAGCTCCAGGACCCTGAAGAGAGGTAATCCCTGCTTGGAGTCCTTGTCAAATGCTTTTTTGAAGAGGCTTCATTTGAGTTGGGCCTTCAGGAGTGAGTAGGAGTTCCTTTGTTTTAGGGTGGGAAGGAAATCTAGACAGAGATACAGTGTGAGCAAAGACATAAAAGTGGGCGTGTACGTGGTGTCAGTGGCAGACTTGGAAGTGGCCACTAGATTAGAGCAAAGACTGCTTGGGAGGGAGCGGTAGGAGGTAGGGCAGGACATGCAGGTTGGGTCCAGATTGTGAAGACTGTAACTCTTTCCACAAGTTTGTGAGCAGTGTTAGGTTGGGGACTGAGGCCTCTGTTGAACGAATGAGTAGGGAAGATTAGAAGCCATTTGAAATTTCCAAGCTCAAGAATAACATTATTAGCAAATGGAAGACCTGAAGCACTGAGAGTTCTATGAAGGGTCAGCTTCATCTGACCATTGTGCAACTCTCTCCTCCCCATCCCAGAAAACGCCCTTTATTATCTGCCATTTATCAACTATCCAGAAGACTGCTAGGAAACAAGAAAGGCTTCGAGCCAAGCAAGATGTCATGAAGTTCATCCATGCTTTCCTTACAGTGGAGTATTTGATTTGCTTTTAATTTATAAAGAATTTTTTGACAGTTTATCTAACTGGTTTTTAAGCCATTAGAAGATTAAATACAACAAATGTAAGAGACAAGAGTTGTTAAGTGGATGAATACAGGAAGACATGTTCTCAGAGGCAAGCAGTGTTAATTTTTATCTTAGAAGTGAATAAGGAGTTTCTACTGGTTTATGACAAGGAGAACCAAAACTCAAAAGTGAAACAATCTGGGGCATTTAGTGGAGGGCAAATACCATTGTCAACATGCTAGCAATTTGAGGTTGCATTGTTAATCACACCACAGTATGGTGATTGGTACTGGTAACGATCATCAAGCTATGAAGAAGAGGTCAAGTTGTTGAGCATAAATGAAGTGAAAGTTCATGTCTCTAGCAGAAAAGGGCAAGTTCAGATATCTCATTTAGGGGTTAGGAGATATGCAGGGGGGTCTGGGGACAATATAAGAAGCTACTTTCAGAGAATTTCTGTAGACAAATTCAAAGAAGAGGTTTTCTTCAGGGTGAAACACCAGTGAGGAATCTTTGCTTTAACTCAGGGAGAGTTATTTAAGAGTAATCTGCGAGAGAAGGCTGACTGTGAAACCTAAGAGGAGCTCTCTTCTTCTGCGTAGAAGACAGTAATAACTTGAATCCAGCTGTAGGAGACTAAATCACATCAATTTATGGTACCTCTGAGTAGAAAACAGACTGATTGATTGTCTTTTAGCCTTGTTTTGTTTTCTGATTCTGATAGTCTGTTTTTGGAGGCTCTGGATCTACACTGTGTGGTTTGATCCTAGCTGTAAGAGATTGCGAGCAAGTTACGCCCGTTTCCTTATCCATAGAATGACAATAAAGACAGTACCTACCTCTGAGGTTGTTTAGGTACTGTCTATGAATGACTATGCTTAAGATTTTGAAATGATGCCAGCATGAGCTAAAAATGTGCTAGCTATTTTTAAATTTTATTTTATTTTGAGACAAGGTCTCGCTCTGTCACCCAGGCTGAAGTGCAGTGGTGCGGTCATAACTCAAGGCGGTGTTGACCTTCTGGGCTCAAGCAGTCCTCCCCACCTCAGCCTTCTGAGTAGCAGGAACCACAGGCAGGTGCCGCAATACTCAGCTAATTTTCCAATTTTTTTGTAGAGAGAGGTTTCATTCTGTTACTCAGGCTGGTCTCGAACTCCTGTGCTCAAGCAATCCTCCTGCCTTGGCCTCCCAAAGTTTTGGGATAATAAGCATGAACCACCATGCCTGACTTATTTTATTTTAATGAGTGGTAGATAGGCTGTATATTAAAAAAAAAAAAAAACCTCAAATTATATTCAGAATGTTTCAACATAGTAGGGAAGATGCCACCAGTAGATACAAAACAAAGACTAACAGATATATTCTATGTTAGAAAGACTTCAATTAGCAATGAGTGAATCAAAAAAGAAGGCAGTTTCTCAAATCTAGAAGGGTTTATTACATAGACAGTGCCAAAGGTGCTAGGTAAATTAGGTTTTACTTTATTTTTAAGGAAAAATGACTAGCAAAGGTGCTTTTACTTAATTTAAAGTGCCATCCAAGGTATATAATTTGGTAGGAATGTATTCGACTTTCCAGGAAAGTTAATGTGAAGATACTGTGTTGACCTCACTGATTCAGTTTACTTAGCAAGTTGTGGGCTGTTGGCAGAGGCACCATGTATACCTGTTTGTAAAATGGTGTCTTCAGAATTGTGTGGAAATTAAGTATCTTGTAAATCAGATAGTACTCCAGGGAGTTTTGCTGGTAAGGAATTATAAGAGTTTAAAGGGACTCTGAAATATGTATTCAGTTTCTACGGAATGCCCTTTTACAGTTTCTGTTTCCATATACATATTTTGCTTTCCTAAAGCAAGATTTACCCAAAATGTAAAAGTGTACAGAAAGTTGGCCCTTCCTTCTAATCATAGATGTGTATTTTACAGTATTTTAAATGTATTTCCTGCTTGGTGATGTATATGTTGGACTGGTTTCTTGGGTCTGGGCATTATTTATACTCAAGAGCAGTTGTTGCCACGTGATTGGAAAAGAGCTCTTGATGTCATTTTCATCCCATATGCTTTGACAGGAAAGGAGTTAGCTGTATCTTCTCTTGTCTTCCCATTCTAGAATGAGAAAGACAGTAAAGCTCCCTAATTGATTTGTATGGAGGGGGAGTGGGTAGGAAAGTCCACTTCAGCTGAAAAGGCTGACCTGTAGGTATTTAAAATATAAATTTAGGTCTGTTATTTTCAGGTACACTTGGTAACTCAGACTGGTCTGAATATAAAGTAGAAATAGATAAGAACCACTTGTAATGAATGCAACTTTGTTTGTTTATATGGTGTTTTAAGGACTTAAGGGTATTGGAACTGACAACAGTTTATTCAATTAAGCACAATTATATCTGTAGGCTTGCTCGCACAGTTAATTTGATCAAATTATAGTGAGGCTATATAATTTATAACAATTTTTTTCAATTATACTTTAAAATAATGTTTATGTTGTACTAAGAAAAGATAAAACAACTCAAGGAAAAAATAATCTACCAAATATGTATCTTCCTAGAGAAAAATCTTGCTATTAAACTAGTTTGGTGCATCACACACAGGGATGCGGACAAATGCAATTTATATTATAAAGAGGTACAATGGCTTTTTTGCCAGGTGTACCTGCAAACCCATTTTAGCACTAATTCACATAACATAGACTGAAAGGTAATATGCATAATGTCTTAATATTCTGACTGATTTTGTTCAGTTAAAACCATTCTGTGAAACTTTAGGCAAGTCCACGAATCACAGTATATGGGTTATCTTTTTGGGAAAATCATTTGATGTATGGTGGTAACTCCAAGGAACCTCGTGTTTTTACTTGTGTAGAATGACTATTCACTTGGGTTGGTTGGAAGCAGGAGGAAGTCAGAGGAAGTCATATTGGCCCCAACAAATTGTAAGCCCACCTGATGTGATTTAGGAAGCAGGCGGCCATTTACCATCTACAAGCTGGCTGAAATACAAATGCTGTTAGGTTTTCATGTTTGTTCCTTTGTTCAGCAACTCTCTGTAGATCTCACATGTGTGTGAGAACAAGACGGACTTGGCTTCTGCCCTTAGAAAAGTACCTTGCTGGTTGAAAAAACAATTCAGCAATTGTATTACTGTTTGTTACAATGATGCTGAGTACCAGGAGAGATGTCAGAGGTGGGCTGCAAGAAAAGGGGCCTCTGCAGTACACTTTTATACATGGAAATCTGAAGGGTGAAAGAGCTGTGCTAAGAGAATGAGGAGGATTTCCAGTGAGAGGCAACAATATGTGCCAAGGACCTATGGTGGAACCAACACCCTGCAGCTGGTGCAGGGAGAACAAAGGTGGAGGCTGGTGAGGCAAGAAGGAACCTGGTCAAGCAGGGCCTTATGTACTATATTACTTTTGGGCCTTATAATGCATTAGGGGAAGTTGAAGTTTTTAAGCAGGGTAGTAACATGATGAGATTTGTGTCCCATGAAAAAACGGAAGAAGGATCCCACCCACTCACTGCTGCCCCTAGAGCACCTCTCTTTCCTCTTTCCCTTCATTCTGCTGCCAAATAAATGCCTTGAAAACCTTCACTTCCTCCCACCCACTCATTCTTTAACCCTTTGCAAACTGACTGCCACCTCCACACTCATGAGACTGCTTCCTTGAGGTCACCAGTGACCTTCTTGCTGTCACATTTTAACACCTTTTTTCTGCCCTAGTTATCTAAAACAGTTCATGCTGCTGAAAACCTCCTTCCTGGCAGATGTTCCTCAACCCTGCTGCTGCCTGGCTTCTGAGACACAGTAAGGACTTCCTTTCTCTGTGTGTCTCTGTTCTCTTTTTGAGTATCTTCTCTTTCTCTCACTTCTCCTCCTCCCCCAATGAGGATGTTTCTAAAGGTTCTGTGAATGGTAGATCTTATATGTTGCGAAAATGGTGCAGATGACCCACTTTTGCCTGAGCTCCAGTTGTCCCTTTTTATTTATATTCCTTCCTCTCTGCTCCTTACCTCCCCCAAATACTGGTTGCACAGTTTCAGACACTATTCAAGGCACTGGGGACACTGGAGAACAAGAGAGGAAAGGTCCCTGTCCTTAAGTAGCCAGCAGTCTAAGATGTTAAACACATTGATAAACAAGATAATTTCAGGTGGTGGTAAGTGCAGTAGAGAAAGTTAGCAAGGTATGGGTAGTGAATACTTAGGTTGAGGGGTTAGGAGAAGGGCTCCTGGTCTGAGAAAGTGACATTTTTAAACTCAGCCTTGAAGGACAAGTAATGAGTAGGAGTCAGGCAGTTCAATGATCTGTAAGAAAAATGTCCTAGGCAGAGGGGATAGCCAGTGTGGGCCCCTGCAGTGGAATGAGCTTTCCATTTCACACTGGGCTGCCTTGCTGTGTGTCCTTTGACACCTCCCATTTAACTGCTCCAAGATTGATACCATCTTTCTTTCTGAGCCATTGTCATAATAATGGATGATTTCTCTGTTTTGGGTTCATACCATCTCTATCCACTACCCTGAAAACCCTAGGCCAGCAGGGTGTGGGCCTCACAGAAAACTTTTGTGAGGGCAAAGACAGTAAACATTTTCAGCTTTGAGCACAGCGCAGTCTGTCACAAGTATTGAATCTGCAACTGTAGCACCAATGTAGACATGTAAACCAGTGAGTGTGGCTGTGCTCCAATACAACTTTATGTATGGACACTGACATTTCTGTTTTCACTTGTCACAAAATACTTTTCTTCTTTTTCCCAACCATTTAAAAATGTGTCAGCTTATTGGCTGTACAGAATGGGCAGCAGCAGGCCAGATTTGGCTCGCAGGCCAGAATCTGCTGCCCCCTGCCTTAGACTAACCCTGATCTCTCCCTTTGCTTTTGCCCCATCCCACATCCTCCCCAGGCCCTCTCAGGGCTCCCTCCCTGGTATTCGTATTCAGCACCTTTGCCACTTACTGTCCCTACTGCTGCAGCCTTCCTTTGGCTTTCTTTCTTTCTTTTTTTTTTTTTTTTTTGAGACGGAGTCTTGCTCTGTTGCCCAGGCTGGAGTGCAGTGGCCGGATCTCAGCTCCACCTCCCGGGTTCACGCCATTCTCCTGCCTCAGCCTCCCGAGTAGCTGGGACTACAGGCGCCTGCCACCTTGCCCGGCTAGTTTTTTGTATTTTTTAGTAGAGACGGGGTTTCACGGGGTTAGCCAGGATGGTCTCGATCTCCTGACCTTGTGATCCGCCTGTCTCGGCCTCCCAAAGTGCTGGGATTACAGGCTTGAGCCACTGTGCCTGGCCTCCTTTGGCTTTCTTTACCTGGGTGATCTATCATTGCTCACTCTGTGTCCATGTGCACACATTATTTAGCACCCACTTATAAGTGAGCGTATGTGGTATTTATCTTTCTGTGTCTGACTCCTGGTCACAAGCCTGTAGAACCCCCTATTGCCTGTAGAAAACAATCCAAGCTCCACCTTAGTCTGATAGTAAAGATTCCTTGTGCTAAAACCTCAATTTAACTTTCTAGCATACTCTCCTGTTTCTCTCCTGCTACACTGTCCCAAAACAGATTGTTCATTATTTTGCTTTCAGGTCCCAAATGTTTCCCATGCTTTTCTGTGTTCTTCTTCTTCGTTTAATGCACTTTTCCCATGCTTCATGCTCTCCATCTGTCAGAATTTCATAGCTTTCCAGGCCCCTTCAGATGTCCCTGGTCTCTTCCTCTGCCCCTCCCTACCCTAACAAGCAGTGTGTATACACATAGTCCTCTGGTGGTGTGTAATCCTCTGTTCCAGCACGTCATGTTCCGCTTTGTGCTTCAGTTCTTTTGCAGACACATCTCCGCCATGTAGTCACGAGGCCCTTGAGGGCAGGAACCATCTCTTTCATCGTAATGTTGCCTTTCCCAGTAGGCACACGGCTATTTATTGAATAAACACAAATTCTGTGTACACTTGTTCAAATTGTACAAAATTCGCAGGAGAGTCAAAGTGGGAACATTTTACTGAAGGGAGTTTGGTCAAATTACATCCTTGATTGTTGTATAAAGTGGTACAGTTTTGTAAAGGATCATCAAGTATTTTGGAAGACTTGTTGGCTCTGCCAGTGGCTTAGATAAATAAATTCGGGCAAGTTATTGATCTCTCTCCTCAAAGAAAAAAATTGATATGTTTTCTTTTATATAAAGAAAAAAAGAAAAAAAAGTGATCTGTAACTCATTGTGTTTCCTTGCTAGAAAGCTCAAAGATAAGTTATTTGCCTGTTTTTAGTTGCTATCCAGTTTTCTTACAATAATCTCTCTGCCTCAGTCTCCTCATCAGATTACTTATCACATGTGTTAAATCCTTCTTTTAATTGATGGTTGTGTTGTCTAGATCTTTTGTATTTATATAGGTAGCCTCAACTCTCCTTTGTTTGGAGAGGGGCAATAGAAATATGAATAATAAATAGTTGCCCTTTGGTTTCCCCAACCTGTGGTGACAACAAGATAATAAAACAGATACTTATCCTATGTAAAGCAGGCAAAAAGGCTTTGGGCCAATATGGGAATCATGATGTGGGTTTGGTGGAAAATGAGCAAAGCACCTTGTAAGGATCTGGTAGTCTGAAAGTTAATGCGTGATTGGGGTAGGTCATGTCCTGCCAGGTCTGTGGGATTTGTGGCACGTCATCCCAGTGGGGAGGAGAGTAGGCAAGGGCGTGAGACTATTGATTAGTAAGCTTTTACTGTGTCGGTTGTTGGGTTATGTATTTTGCATATGATATTTAATTTAATCTTTGTAATAGCCAGAGACTTGGATCTTATTGGCATCATTTTCCAGATGAGCAAACAGAGCTAATAAATGGCAGAACTAGAATTCAAATCTGAGGCGCTCTGGCATTGTAAACAACAACAAAACATGATTCTGCTCTTCAGAGAGACTTTTTTCTCCTGGATTGTCACTTGTCCTTTTCTTTCTCTCTCTCCTGACATTGGTATTTAAAATGAGAACCTAGGAAACTTGCTTCTTCTAACCTAGTGTTTTCGAAGCAGTTTTAGGTCCTTGGAGATGTGCCTTGATGCGTCTGTACAATACAGTATTTGGTATTGTTAGATATAAAGAAGACCTGAGGCCGGGCACGGTGGCTCATGCATATAATCCCAGCACATTGGGAGGACAAGGCAGGCAGATCACTTGAGGTCAGGAGTTCGAGACCAGCCTGGCCAACATGGTGAAACCCCATCTCTACGAAAAATACAAAAAAAAAAAAAAAAATTAGCCGGGCGTGGCAGCACGCACCTGTAATCCCAGCTGCTCAGGAGGCTGAGGCAGGAGAATTGCTTGAACCTGGGAGGCAGAGGTTGCAGTGAGCTGAGATGGTGCCACTGCACTACGGCCTGGGGGACAGAGCAGGACTCTGTCTCAAAAAATAAAGAATTGTTTTTTAGGTTTTGGGGCAGGGCAGTTGGGTTCATTTAGCTGTCCTAAAGAAAGTTTGGTATATTTTTTGTGAAATATTTAGTTTAAAAGTTGCATTGCTATTTTTGACATTTTAAGTCAGACGAGATTTACTGTTGCTTTATATTCCTGGCTGTTATATAACATGTCCCGTGTTTACCTGAGTGAGTCTGAGCATACCAGATGTGCTGTTATGAAAAGCGTGCTGGACTTGGAACTAGGAAGAGCTGATGTGAGGCTGTCGTCTGCCGCTTACTAGCTCTGTGTCTTTGGGCTCATAATTGAGCCTCAATTTTTCTCAAGTGTAAAATGGACTTCATAGCACCTGTCACAAAGGAAGTTCTGTGAAACTTAAATGAGGTAGAACCTACAAAATAGCTTCAGACAGTGCCTGGGATCCAGCAGCATTTAATGAAAGTTACCCACTGCTACCCCAAATACTGAATATTGCCAGAAAATCTGTAAATTGTTACATAATGTTTACATCTTTATAAGTGGTAACTTTATAGGTAAATATTATTCAAGTTATGAACCTCTGATTTAGGAAACCTCCTTATGCAAATAGTTGGCTTCCCACTACAGAAACATCGTAATAAGATAGTGGTTTAGACTCCCAAATCTGCAACCAGTCTGTATGTTTGAATCATGGCTTATGATTAATCATAGCTGAATGATCCTGGGCAAGTTATTCAAGCTCTTTGTGCCTCAGTTTCCTCATCTGTAAAAGGATAATAGGATAATAATGGCCCCTACTTTATGGGATTGTGAAAATTAAATGAGAATGTGTGTGGATGTATGTGTGTGTTTGTCTGTATTTGTACCAATACCCTGTTGGAGTTTACCAGTATTATTTACTGTTCCTCTTCTCTTTTCCTCCCTGTGTAAACAGCCTATAAGTTATCTGGAAGTTCCCTACTATCTCCCTCTTATCTTCTGCTACTGGAAGACTCCTTTTTCTTCTGTCTTTGGTCCCGTGTTAGTTGCTTCATTTTGATTGAGGCTGTCTTGTTCTAGTGTGCAGTACATTCTCATCGATCCCTTTCCTATACATTTCTTGCCTAGACACTTTGAAAAAGTGTTTTTGTTTTGGGTGGAAACTGAACATTTTCTAATGATGACTCATAAACCCAGCCAGGTGTTAAGGATACTCTTATATCAAGAAAAATGGAAAGCTATACAGTCTCAAGCAAATGAAAAAACTATATAAAATGCCTAATTGTTTATTGAATGTTTACTCTGTGCCAGAAATTCAGATCAATAAACTGAGCCTTAGAATGGTTGAAAATATTTAAAAGTACCTGGCTTTTAAGTGGAGGAACCTAGATTTGATCAAAGCCAGGCCAACCTGGCCCTTGGTTTCACAATCCCTAAGCTCACTTGCCTTAATAAGGCCTCCAGGCACTGCCTCAAGACTCCATCGGCACCCCTTCTGAACCTGCACTCTGCTTTCCCTCACACTCCTGCTTTTGAGATGGCAAAATCACTTATGGTTCTTTTTGGCTGCAGTAATGTTTCCTACTCTTTTGGCAGGGCAAATGTATAGTGTTTCAGATACTTTATGTGTTAAATTGGCCTTTTGTGTGTTGGCTTGGAAACTTAACCACATTTACTGCAGTGTGTCTGGGGGAAATGTGCGCCAAGTTTCAAACAACCAACTGGGAATGAATTCTTTAAAAGGCAGAACTTATTTATAGCTAAGGGCTGCTAGTGTATTTATTTGAGTGTGTTACCTGCATTGGTATGCTTTAAGGGCTTATGTGTCATGCCTGAAGCGACATATTCTGGAATGTATACGTTATTGCACTTACTTGGTTAACTGTCCTCACTGTTGCTGACCTTTGTGCACTGACCCACTGTCATTGTGTTTGGCAAGTAGTGGGAACCCTGAGAAGAGACTTATTTAGTCCTCTTTAAAGATCGATCGTTCTTTATACTTTTCTGTATGCTTGATATATTTCAATTAAAAAAAATCAGTGGAGTAAGGATCAGGCAACATTGAAAGAGGAATTCTGCCACACAGTTGCCAGTCTGATGAAAATACTGCTTATGCTAGGTCGAATTGAGACTTTGAAAGATATTTGGGAGCCAGACACTTATGAGTACAGGTATTGCTTTGAATATTGGAAGAAAGCAAAGCAGTCAAACGAATTTCTTCTTGGCTTAGAGTCTTGTTTACTTTTCTCAGGTTAGAATTGATAGCTCTAATGGTTTTAAGAAGTCATGAAGAAGAGGCCCACCGTGAACCTGAATTTCTGGTTCTGAGTTCATAGACATTGTCTGGTAAATACTGTTTAAGGGTTATTAGCACACAATGATCATAAAATCTTGTAATACTTTTAAGAGGTGTAAGAAATTGAAGTCACCTGAGAATACCTCCTTCTGATTTTACTGCAGAGAAATAAAGGAATCAGAGCTTTTAAGTGACTTGCCTAAGACCTGTCTGGGTCACCGCTTTAGGGATTGTTTTTTTATCCATCATCATGCTGGATTTGTTACTGAGCAATAAAATGGTACAGAAGGTAGTCACATAGAGAATTTAGGAAATAAAATACTCATTTGTTCAAATATTTCTCTGGAGGTTGAGATATATCTATGGGTAGAAGATTTAGAGGTTATTTAAGAGACATTAGGATTGTCTAGGGTCCACCCCTTACCGTGGGGATTCTGAAGCGCAGTGTCTTATGAGAGAAGAGAGATCAGGCTACTTGGTGAGTGAGGTGTTCTAAGTGCTCAGTCCAAGGGCTGGCTGGATGACTAGCACTAAACCTGTGTGGATGTTTGTTCAAATAATCAGCCTACGATTAGTTTGTTCCTAAGAATAATAAAACTTTGTTCTAGTTTTTAAAAATTGTAATAAAAATTCTGCAAGCATTTAATAAGAATACTTTCTTTAATGTTGACTTTTTTTTTTTTTTGAGACAGAGTCTTGCTCTGTCGCCCAGGTTGGAGTGCGGTGACGCGATCTCGGCTCACTGCAACCTCCACCTCCCGGGTTCAAGTGATTTCACTGCCTCAGCCTCTAGAGTAGCTGGGACCACAGGTGTGCACCACCACGCCCAGCTAGTTTTTGTATCTTTAGTAGAGACGGGGTTTCACCATGTTGGCCAGGATGGTCTCGATCTCCTGACCTTGTGATCTGCCTGCCTTGGCCTCCCAGAGTGTTGAGATTACAGGTGTGAGCCACCACGCCTGGCCTAATGTTGATATTTTTTACTCCTACACTAAGCTTTTATGTTTTTGCTTATTCTCTTCTAGTCTTTATCAATAATGTATAAATATGTACTGTATTATGTAATTTTCATTGCTGGATACATATACCTGTCTTCTTAAACTTTTTTATTCTATTGTAGTAGAGTCTTTGTAATAATCATTTGTTGAATGGTTATGTAGTATTTAGTTGTGTTAATGTATTTTTCTTAAGTAATCTATGATAGAATATTTAAGCTATTTCTATTTTTACAGAATATTGTAGGGAACCTTTAAAAACACACAAATAGCATTTTTCTGCTACTAATTGCTTTATTAGGATGAATGCATAGATTTACTGTGTCAAAGGTTATAACTGATTTTATGACTTTTAGTATGTAATTCTGGAAAATTAAAGAGAAACCTAAATCACAAATGGCCTTAAACATTGGCAGGAAGCTGCTAATTTCCTGACTGTTGTACAGGCAACCCACTGACAAGTAACATGTCAAATACTGACCATTATAATTCCTTATCATAGGCAGATACAGTTTTCTTCAAATGACATGAAAATAATTTATTTGCTTTTGATGCTTTTTCTCATTGGGAAATGATATTCTGTAAGTGCAGAACGTGCACTTGAATGTGAAGTTGTAGTGAGGATTTTTATTTTTATTTTTGTATAACTTAGTTATAATAAAGGAAACAAACTTTATGTCACTTCTAGGCTGATGAAATACCCTAGTAAATACAGTACATTTTTGCATGACTAATAGGAGTAGGGGCGGGGCTTTGACTTTTACATCAGTCAGGTTAAATTCACATAAGTTAGCCGGTTTCCCTAAGACAGTGACGTATTGCCTTTTGCTTAACTTTTTGTTAGTTGGGAAATGTATTCTACTTTGATGACTGGTGTTTTTCTGCTTAGTGGGGATATTTTCTGCGATGCCAGGATAAACAATTCTATAATGCAAATCTGAACACATCACTGCCTTGCTTAAAATCTTTCACTAGCTGCCCTTTGCTGTTAGGATTAAGTCTATCCAAACTCCTTAGCATGGTATAAAGAGCCTCTCATGGTCGCAGCCTTCCTTTCCTTCCATTCTCATTCTTGCAGTCAGCACTCCTGCCCTGCTGACCTTTTTTGGTTCTTAAATATGTTGTGGTCTCTCTTACTTCTAGGACACTAAGTTCTGTAGATTCCTTAGTGAGTATACAGCCTTAGAGACTGCAAGAATTCTGAGCAGTATTTTTAAGAGTTAGATTTCCATCCAAGTACCACTAACATTCTGGGCTGCCACATTCCAAGATTTACTCTGGAGGTGTGAGGTGGAAGCCACGTTAAATGGCTGGAAAATAATCCTGTGGGAGAGATAAGCTTTGTCATTTTGTTTTTACCAGGTGTGTTGCAGTGAGCGTTGAAAAGCCTTCCACGAAAAATAGAGTCTTCTGGCCGGGCGCGGTGGCTCAAGCCTGTAATCCCAGCACTTTGGGAGGCCGAGGCGGGTGGATCACGAGGTCAGGAGATCGAGACTATCCTGGCTAACATGGTGAAACCCCGTCTCTACTAAAAATACAAAAAATTAGCCGGGCACGGTGGCGGGCGCCTGTAGTCCCAGCTACTTGGGAGGCTGAGGCGGGAGAATGGCGTGAACCCGGGAGGCGGAGCTTGCAGTGAGCCGAGATCACGCCACTGCACTCCAGCCTGGGAGACACAGTGAGACTCCGTCTCAAAAAAAAAATAAATAAATAAATAAA